>NC_056744.1:1736070099-1736185099 GCF_019279795.1 Protopterus annectens
TATGCAGGTGTTAAAGACTTGAGTTCCCTACCCACCACCATTTGTAAAAAAATTTCAGATTTTTACCTCATATTTGATCTGATCTGTTCCTCATAATATCTGTGGTTTGTAAATGCTGTAATGCTTGATATTTGATGGTGTAGTAGTAGCATTGTTGCCTCACAGCTGCAGGTTCTTGGGTTTGATTCTTGGCTGGGGTTCCTTCTTTGTGGGGTCTGTATCTTCTCCCTGTGTTTGTGTGGGTTTGCTTTTGTGCCCTCCCATGTTACAAAGACATGTCTGCATTATTTCTTCCTGGGCCTCCGCTGAAAATTTGTTTATTTGTTCCAAGTCAGACTGTCCTGATTAAAAATGTTAAATAAAATTGATAGGCATTTGAATTTCAGACTTAAGGGTTTCTGAATGTTTAATTCCTGCGTATTTGATGGTGCAGTGGTAGTATTGTTGCCTCACAGCTATAGGTTTTCTGGTTTGATTCTTGGTTGGGGTGGCTTCTGTGTGGAGTCTGCATCTCCTGCCTGTGTTTGTGTGGATTTGCTCTGGTGCCCTGCCATTTTACAAAGATGTGTCTGCAGTTTTAATCCCTCGCCTCTGCTGAAAATTGTTTTTGTTCTGTCCGCAGTAAATTTGACAGGCATTTGAATTTCAGACTTCAGGTTTCTGAATGTTTAATTCCTTGCAGATTTGATGGTGCAGTGGTAGTATTGTTGCCTCACAGCTATAGGTTTTCTGGTTTGATTCTTGGTTGGGGTGGCTTCTGTGTGGAGTCTGCATCTCCTGCCTGTGTTTGTGTGGATTTGCTCTGGTGCCCTGCCATTTTACAAAGATGTGTCTGCAGTTTTAATCCCTCGCCTCTGCTGAAAATTGTTTTTGTTCTGTCCGCAGTAAATTTGACAGGCATTTGAATTTCAGACTTCAGGTTTCTGAATGTTTAATTCCTTGCAGATTTGATGGTGCAGTGGTAGTATTGTTGCCTCACAGCTATAGGTTTTCTGGTTTGATTCTTGGTTGGGGTGGCTTCTGTGTGAGTCTGCATCTCCTGCCTGTGTTTGTGTGGATTTGCTCTGGTGCCCTGCCATTTTACAAAGATGTGTCTGCAGTTTTAATCCCTGCCTCTGCTGAAAATTGTTTTTGTTCTGTCCGCAGTAAATTTGACAGGCATTTGAATTTCAGACTTCAGGTTTCTGAATGTTTAATTCCTTGCAGATTTGATGGTGCAGTGGTAGTATTGTTGCCTCACAGCTATAGGTTTTCTGGTTTGATTCTTGGTTGGGGTGGCTTCTGTGTGGAGTCTGCATCTCCTGCCTGTGTTTGTGTGGATTTGCTCTGGTGCCCTGCCATTTTACAAAGATGTGTCTGCAGTTTTAATCCCTCGCCTCTGCTGAAAATTGTTTTGTTCTGTCCGCAGTAAATTTGACAGGCATTTGAATTTCAGACTTCAGGTTTCTGAATGTTTAATTCCTTGCAGATTTGATGGTGCAGTGGTAGTATTGTTGCCTCACAGCTATAGGTTTTCTGGTTTGATTCTTGGTTGGGGGGCTTCTGTGTGGAGGCTGCATCTCCTGCCTGTGTTTGTGTGGATTTGCTCTGGTGCCCTGCCATTTTACAAAGATGTGTCTGCAGTTTTAATCCCCTGCTGAAAATTGTTTTGTTCTGTCCGCAGTAAAATTGACAGGCATTTGAATTTCAGACTTCAGGTTTCTGAATGTTTAATTCCTTGCAGATTTGATGGTGCAGTGGTAGTATTGTTGCCTCACAGCTATAGGTTTTCTGGTTTGATTCTTGGTTGGGGTGGCTTCTGTGTGGAGTCTGCATCTCCTCCATGTGTTTGTGTGGATTTGCTCTGGTGCCCTGCCATTTTACAAAGATGTGTCTGCAGTTTTAATCCCTGCGTCTCTGCTGAAAATTGTTTTTGTTCTGTCCGCAGTAAAATTGACAGGCATTTGAATTTCAGACTTCAGGTTTCTGAATGTTTAATTCCTTGTATAATTGATGGTGCAGTGATAGTATTGTTACCTCACAACTATAGGTTTTCTGGTTTGATTCTTGGTTGGGGTGGCTTCTGTCTGCATCTCCTCCCTGTATTTGTGTGGATTTGCTCTGGTGCCCTGCCATTTTGCAAAGACGTGTCTGCAGTATTAATCCCTGCATCTCTGCTGAAAATTGTTTTTGTTCTGTCCGCAGTAAAATTGACAGGCATTTGAATTTCAGACTTCAGGTTTCTGAATGTTTGATTCCTTGCAGATTTGATGGTGCAGTGGTAGTATTGTTGCCTCACAGCTATAGGTTTTCTGGTTTGATTCTTGGTTGGGGTGGCTTCTGTGTGGAGTCTGCATCTCCTCCATGTGTTTGTGTGGATTTGCTCTGGTGCCCTGCCATTTTACAAAGACGTGTCTGCAGTTTTAATCCCTGCTGAAAATTGGTTTTGTTCTGTCCGCAGTAAAATTGACAGGCATTTGAATTTCAGACTTCAGGTTTCTGAATGTTTAATTCCTTGCATAATTGATGGTGCGGTGGTAGTATTGTTGCCTCACAGCTATAGGTTTTCTGGTTTGATTCTTGGTTGGGGTGGCTTCTGTTTGGAGTCTGCATCTCCTGCCTGTGTTTGTGTGGTTTGCTCTGATGCCCTGCCATTTTACAAAGACGTGTCTGCAGTATTAATCCTCGCCTCTGCTGAAAATTGTTTTTGTTCTGTCCAGTAGAATTGACCGCATTTGAATTTCAAACTTCATGTTCTTCAGAATACATAGTAGCACAACCTTTTTTCTAGCAATTTTCTAAGTTTATAAGATGAATATTTTAAATTTGTCCCTATTTTTGGGACTGTATTCCCCATTATTGGCTTCCAGGTTTTGTGCTAAGGTTGACAGCTATGGCAAGAACTGAATTCACTGAATATGGACTGTAGAATTGTGCATATTTACTGATAAAGGTGCACTGTAGAATTGTGCATATTTACTGATAATGGTGGACTGTAGAATTGTGCATATTTACTAATAATGGTGGACTGTGGAATTGTGCATATTTACTAATAATGGTGGACTGTAGAATTGTGTATATTTACTAATAATGGTGGACTGTGGAAGTCTGAGTAGACTTTTTATGATAAATGTTCTCAACTGGGCAGTTTTGCCATTATGGGTGCATATGTTTTGTTTCATTGCTTACTGGAAAAATGTTCAAAACAAATTTAAAACACCCTCTAACAAGTGTACTGTATTGTACAAGGAATATAATTTTAGTACAATGAGGAAGGTGTATCAAAGAGCACATGTATGTTTCATATGCAAGGGCCTATGATTGAAAACAGCCCAAAATTAATCTTTATCTGCCACTGGCAAAATGTATTTTCTTTGAATGTGGGTTTCAATGAATGTGAGTTTCAAGGGCAGAGAAGTTTTAATGCTAAGTTTTCATTGTGAGACTGCATTGCTTTGTTTAACAGATTACTTAATGTTTGTGCTGTAAAATACAAAATAAAACTTTCAAATGAAGTCCAATCATTGAAGTAAAGCAGTATGCACATTAGTGTTTATGGTAAATGGAGTGAAATAGCCAAGTAATGGTTAATTGGAATGGCTGCAGAGGCTCCAGTTCAACCATTATTTTGTCAGGGGAAGGGCAGCAAACTCAGACAGGCCCAGCTGAACTATACCTCCCAACTGTCCAGATTTTCAAAGAATGAATAGATTTTTGCTTCTTATTTTTGGTTTGTTGTTCATAAAATTTGTAGTTTTAATTCCTAAATGATTTGCCAGAAGTCACTAAATAATAAGTTTCAGACTTCATAACCTTCATAAAAATGCATGTTAAAGTAAGAGCCGTTCTATCAACTGTCTCAATTTATACAAGAGCAATTTTTAGTACTGTTTATATGTGCCCCAATATATTTGGCCTTGTTCAGATTTACTGCATTAACAGGTTGAGAGGTACATGCAAATAAATTGCTTTATAGAATTAGGCATAGCCAACCTCTCAACTGTCCCCAATTTTGGCTCAAAATGTTGCTCTTCCCCCTAATAATCCCTCCGCAAAATAGCAATTTTGGAAGAAAACATGGAGGGTTTACAATTAAGAAATAACTGTAATAATCAAAGTTATAGATTACTTGAAATGCATGTAGATTCTTTTATTTTGTCAGCTGCTCAAGGTAGCAGTACTAATATTAAAGTGTCCCTTCTTTGACAGGTAGAAGCTGTATTGTGTGTCTATTTTATATTTTGCATCACATTTTTGGTCCATTTTTCATAAAATTGTGTTTTTGGCAAATTAGTGACAAATCACTAAAGACTGAAGTTAGAAAATGACAGACATTTGAGTTTCAGATTTTATACCCTTCAGAAAATTCATACTAATGCAAGACCTATTCTATTATCTTTCTAAGTTTATTAGAGCAATATTTAAAAATTGTCCTTCTTGTTGTGCCTTTGTCCCACTTCTGTGTATGGCTTTGTCCAGATTTCTTGCTCTTGAAGTTGAGAGGTATGACAAATGTGTCAGGGCCATCACAGTCAGCCAGAGAGATTTCAAATTGTGACATGCTTGTTGCACCCCACTCCCCATGTAGTGACTCTGGATGTGTCCAAGCAAGGCAAGGAGTAGTTGTATCTACCTTGGATGGGGAGGACACACTGCATAAGTACTACAGTGGCTTTTCATCTGTCCTTGATTTTGCAGAATGGTCTGGTTTCTGTCATATTTTTGTACTGTTGATTTATGCTTATTACTCAAAGTGCCTGTTGCTCTGTGTTTAAGTAGCAATGCTTTAATGACCATAAGGTAAGCTTGTCTGACATCGTAAGATGCAAGTAAGCTTTAATAAGCATACTGTTAAAGAATTGCCAACATTGAAAGCCTTTCTGTTGTTGCCATGCAGAGAATACTTGACTAGATAATGTATAAGCCTTGGGTATTAAAGGACAGGATTCCATTATTTTAAAAAGCTCATTACACTTGTTGGAGACTTCCAGTCATCTCTACAGGCTTTACCCGTAAACTAAACAGAATGCCAATCATGTGTGGTCCATAACCTGTACAGTAATCCTTTAAGCAATGTATCTTGAGCTTGTTTCTTGTTTGCTTTTCATTTTTACTTTTATCATGTTTTCCCATGAAACGTTGTCAGGCAGCAGGTCTTTTTGGATAAGAAACATTTTTACAAGTGGGGCATCACATAGATTTCTACTTTCAGCATGTTGCTTGGTACTTTAATAAAGCTGAATATATTATAATTAGAACTGCAGTGCAAGGAGAAGTAGTTTGAGTTGAGTGCTTCTGGTTTTCTTATACTTGATTTTGACTGGCATTCCAGTAATGTATTTAAAAAGTAATTTATTTTTTCATGCCTCACAACCTTTTGTTTCCATCTAGATATTAAGTAAGCTGTCATGCAGCCAATGCATTGAAATATTTTTATTCTTCTACACTTATTTTTGTCTTGATTGGACTTTCATAATGATGGTTTGCCACCCAGGGCAGCGTATTTAATTAAAGTTAGTTTTTTTGTGGTTTTGTGCATAGCTCCTCCCCTTTATGGTTGACCACACCCCTTCCCTTTGACCCCGCCCATTCAGCATCTCCTGCAGCCCCCCTGTGATTTGAAGTCACCAGCCGCCACTGAGTTTATGAGTAGAATTTAGATGTGGAAGGTGCTTTATTGCTCTGGTTTCTGCTAGCATATACATGTGAAATGTCTTCTATTGTTATAAGTTTCTGTGCAGGTGTTAGATTGCTAAATAATGCAGTTTGTTTGCCTCGGAAAACCTAAGTATCATAAATTATGTAATTTGGGTAGGGACCCAGCAAACATGTTTGTTAGTAATGTTTAAATACTATTTCTCACAAGAGACTGAAAGCATTTTGACTTTGGACATCTAACTTAGCACTCTGCCTTATGCTCACATGCACGTTTTTAGCACTGTGATTTCTTGTAGCAATAGTTAAAGCTAGTAAAGATTAATTAGGTATTTTTCTTTGAAATCAGACCTGTCCTACTGTATTATGTTAAGTTTTCGTGTGATCTCTGAACTCTTAGATATCTCTGTGGTGTAGTAATTTTATCTTGTGTTTTAATTATTTATTATTAAATATTTTTTTAAAACCTTCTACCTGTGTTTGATTTGTGTAGAGATAAGCTCTAGAGTACATAGCATATTTATAGAGGTTATTGTAATAGGCCACTCTAAAGTAAGTCTTGACTGCAATGATTTTGACACCAGGTATCATACTACCATTGGATATTAATATTGCACAGTAATAACTGGACACCCTTTTATGGGCCTTTTAGTAGCTGATATTATTAACTGGGTGGTGGCAGTAATTACTACTGTATAGTCTAGGTAAAGGGGCACAGTTGGTGAATCTATGTCAGCCTTTACCAGGAGTGTCTGTGAAGTTGTATAAGTACTTATCTCAAAGTATGTGTGTGTTTGTGTGTTGTGTCAGCTACTTCGCAGGGACATGAAGCACTGGCAGAACAAAGAGGGTACTGGACATTTTAGCTTGCCTGGTTAGGCTGAGACCTGGACCCTATAGCTGTGCCAGTGGGGAGTATTATTGGGGACCTGGTGAGCAAGGGAGCAACCAGCCCCAGACTGACTATGTTCTCTGTGTGCACTTAAGGGAAATTGTACTTTACTGTGTGTATTAGTTATCATTTCCTCTTCTAGGAGACGACCTCCCTGGTGTTAGTGGTGAGGATTGAGGCTCCTTGATTGCTCGGCCAGGGCATGGTCATCACACTCGGGGTAAATTTACTGTTTCCCATCTACTCATCAAGGTTTCTCTTGAAGAGTGTTAGTGAGGGGGCTCTGCCTAATGTAGATTGGAATCCTATTCCAAAGCATGGGGAGTCTCTGGGACAGGAATCTATCCCTCCAGCACGTCCTATTTATCATTGTGGTGAGGTTTAGATCCCTAGAGCATGTGGCTCTTGGGGATTTGTTTTTTTTTTAGGTGGAGCATGTCCATCAATTCTGGGTTGGACATGGCCTTGTATGTCAGGCAGAGATCACCTCTGAGTAAGTGGTATGCAACCGAGTACAGCTGGAGTTTCTTCAGTCAGGCTGTATAGGGCATATGTTTTCGGCCAGAAATCCTCTTGGTGAGGTACTTCTGTGGTCTTTCCAGTTGTTGCAAATGTCTTGTAAGGTACATAACAAATGGGGCATTGTACTCTATGATGGGTCTGATGAGTGATGAGCAGAGGGGCATAATAACCTCTTTTGTTCTAGATGCGAACCCTTTTGTGATTAGGTGGGCCACATAGAAGGATTTTCTAACCACCTTGGCAATATGATTATCAAAGGAGAGATTACTATCTACGTGGGACCCCAGATACCTTATTACATTTTCTGTATTTAGGGGACTACCATGTATGTTGGAGTTTGCGGGTACTTTGTTTTTTCCAAAGGGGATGACTATGCACTTTTTGTCATTTAGCTTGAGGCCATGATTTTGACACCAGGTATCTGTCTCAGTAAAACCCTTCTGGAGGATGTCTGTATCAGCTAGAGAGTTAATTATGGCCCCCAGTTTGCAGTTGTCTGCGAACTTGGTCAGCCATAGTCCTCCTCCGCTTGTCTGTACCTCTGAGAAGTATATACCGAACAGGAGGAGTCCCAGGACTGAGCCCTGGGGGATGCCCCTTGTAACTGGTTTAGAGTCAGACCAAAAGCCTGCAACTCTCACTGTGTGGGTTCTATCCATGAGCCAGTTGGCAACCCATCTCATGATGTAGGGGTTTATGCTCAGGCTGGTGAGCTTGTCTATAATAACAGAATGGGGAATGGTGTTGAAAGCTTTTGCAAGGTCTAGGTAGGCTGTATGGACATCTTTTCCCTCATCTAAAGCCTTGTTAACTGTCTCAAAGAAGTCCACCAGGTTTAGGAGGCATTATGTGCCCTTAACAAAGCCAAACTGGGTAGGGTCCAATGTTTGAAAGTTCCAAATGTCTCTGTTAATGAATTCCAAAAATGATGTGCTCCATAGCCTTGCAGATCAGGCTAGTCAGGCTTATAGGAAGATAGTTCCCAGGGTTCGTTGTGGCTCCATCTTTGTGGAGTGGGATAACTGTTGCTGTGCACCAATCTATGGGTACATAGCCTGTAGAGAGGCTGAGTTTGAACAGTGTGTTAAGGTGAGGGGTTAGTTCATTTTGGAGCTTGTGTAAGACACAGCCTGGGACACCATCTAGTCCCATTGAAGCTGTATTTTTGCTTTGGATAAGGCTGTTTTAACCTGTGTATCAGTGATTGCCAGGGCACTACATTCTTCTGGTATGGTTATGGGCCCTTTAGGGGGTGAGAGGGGGGTGAATTTTGCACTAAATCTGTCTGCCAAAATATTGGCAATATCAGTCGGTTCATTGTATTTTGTGCTATTCTGCACTAACTTAGAGCAGGTATGAGAGTTTCCACTTAGGTTCTTGACATAGCTAAAGAACGCTTTGTGGTTATCTTTGGAGTCCTTGGCAATTTTTCTTTCGAAGCTAGCCTTGGATGATTTTATGAAGAATCGTAGTTTCTTGCTGATACTGATCAGGGATGTCTTTCATTCTTGGGATTTTGCTCTTTTCTGTACTAGTTTCCTCCTTCATTTGTATAGCTTGTTTATGGCAGGAGTCCACCAGACTGGTTTCCTTTTCTTGGAGGAGTGAGTCTTGGTTTTGCTTGGGATAGCACGATCCATGCATTCTTGCAGGTGCTCATAGAGTACCTTTGTAAGGGATTCAGCAGCTTGGACAGTATTATCCTTTAGCATGGGGGCTGTGAACCTTTCCACCTCGGTCAAAAGTAATGTGAAGTTTGCTTTTGAAAAGTTTTTCATGGTGGTTTCCTTGATTGGGGGTGGGGCCGGAATGTGGCTATCCAGAGTGATTAGGCTATGGTCTGATCCAACCAGCAATGGTTTACCTCCAGTGTAGAACACTGGTCGCCCATGTTGGTGATGACCAGGTCCAATATGTTGTCACCTCTGATGGGGGTGTTGACCAGTTGATCCAGGGCATTTGAGTTTATAAATTCTAGGAAGCACTGGGCAAGGGAGTTAGTACTTGAGTAGTTCTCTGAGTTAATGCTTGGCTAATTGAAATCATCCAATATTAGGGCGTTTGGCAAGACCTTAATATTTTCCAGATTCTCCAGAAACACGGACTGGGGGTCCTCAGTCATGGTGGTGATCTGTAGCAAGCTACAATTTGAATTGCAGTTTTGCCCGTTGTTAGTTGCACATGGATGATCTCTGAGACATTGTGCTGTGCCACTAACCTGAAGGTGTGGGTATCCTTGATGAATATGGATACACTCCCACCTTTTGTGTTTCAGTCCGGGTTGTGTGGCTGAAAAGTATGGTATGAGTTATAGCCTGGTAGTGCTGGGGTGCTCTCTGAAGCCTTAAACCAGGTTTCTGTTACTGCACAGATATCAATGTTCTCCATACTGAGGAGTGCCTCGAGTGCATGCATTTTGAGGTTTAGACTTCTGGCGCTGAGTAGCATTACCCTCAGTTTTTGGTTACTTGTGCTATTTACGGTGGTGGGTTGGTCTTTTGAGCCTTGTCTAAAAAAGGCACTATGGGGGCAGCAAAAGCCTTGGCCAGTATTCAAAAGCTTAAGGGTGACAGGTGCAAGCCATCTCTTGCGAAGCAACGTGGCTTATTGACCATGTCATCCCAGATGGACAGATACTGGATTCCCTTTGAATGACACCAGAAACTTAGCCAATTGTTATTTATATATATATATATATATATATATATATATATATATATATATATATAAATATATATATATATATATATATATATATATATATATATATATATATATATATACACACACACTCACATGTACACACACAGACACACATATATATATATATATATAATAATGTATATATATATATATATATATATATATATATATATATGATGTATATATATATATATATATATATATATATATATATACATATATGATGTGTGTGTGTGTGTGTGTGTGTGTATATATATATATATATATATATATATATATATATATTTATTTAGGTTTACATTGAAAACCTTTAAACTGCATCAGTCAACAGGCATGTGGTCAAATGGCAGCTTTCAAGTCGGCAGAATGTCGAACCAAAATGTATTGACTACACTACAGTGAACGGGTAGTGTAGTTTGACATTGTGCTGGGAGAGCACAGCTCAGTAAAGATCAAGGAATTAGCCCATTTCTTCACTGTAGTGCGATCTCAGAGTTGGTATATTTAATGTGCAGGGGTGTGTGAGGTGCAGGGTGGCCCCCCTGCAAAGCAGTAGAATTAACGTGTCTTTGACTGTAGAGTGTAACAGTACATTAACGTGCATAGCAGGAAGTGAGTGATGTCACCTCCTGCTATGTTGAATACATTGAACTACGGATGTCAATATATTCATTTTCGCATCGCTTATGTTTCGAAATTCTGAATTCAACATTTTGGGTTAATATTCTGAACAGTCAACCAAAGTGGATTCAGAACTTCAACTTTAAAACTGCAGAAGTAAGTCTTCACTTTTTTGTGGAAATCAACCCATAATAGACTGTCAAGGAAGAAGGTCATGATCTCTAGAAAACATGGTGGCTTAGCCCTTCCATGGTTGAAAAGATATGCATTTGCAGTAGATCCTTTGGGCTATACTACATGTGCCTATAATACAGATACAAAAAAATACTCTCACTGCTCCCCAAAATTAGAGGATGGATGATATGAGACCTTGAACGGTTAGACTCGTTAGTCTACTCCCCAGAAAAGACCACTAATGAAGATGTCATTTACTGGGGCAGAATGTAGACTAATGAAGTAGTCTTAGTAGGCGAGAAAGCAATTTTGATTGACCAAAATATTCATTGCCATAATAGATCATTCCCATATAGAATATTGGCAACAATATTCTATATTGGAAAGATTTATTCCTTAGCCAGAATCTCAAGCCTCTTACCTAAGTGAGTGCAGGTCACAAGGTATAAGTAGGTACCTCCTCAGCTGGCAATACATCCAACTGTTGAGCTTCTAGCCATGCTTCGTGGATATGTAACCTGGCATTTTCAAATTATGAGAGTAAGTTATACTCCCACAAGCTTGTAGGCCAAGATTTCTTTTAACAGTATATGGAAACAGCAATGACTATAGCCAACTCATATTTGAAGAAGATAGAACATGCTGGGCTTCAGTGCCTGGAGTGGATAGCACCATTAGGCAATGCAACCTTATTTCAACTATGAATAAGCACTGGTCCTCATGGCATAAACTTTTTAAAAAATCCATTTCTGGCAGCTTTCTCCAAAACACGTAAGGGGAATGGGAGGCCAAAATTGCCAGAGGTGTGGGGAAGAATTAGCTGATTACATCTACTTATTATGGTCATGCACCCATAGCAATTATATCAGGGAGAAGACCTAATCTGCAATTTACTAAGCTCTGAAGAGGCTCATACTCCCCATCGCAGACCTAGCATTCTGGATATAATTTATTCCTGCTCCTACATTTGCCTGTCAGATAAAATTGTTAATGCATGTTATCACAACTTCTTCTTCTGGCTTTTCCCGGTTAGGGGTTGCCACAGCAGATCACCTGTCCGCTCATTATTGGCAGTGGAGTTTTACAGTGTCATGTTGCCAGCCCTGCGCCCAACCTTCCACAGAAGGCACACACATGCACACACTCATGCCTAGGGCCAATTTAAAGTGTCCAATCCACCTACAGCATGTCTTTGGGAGGAAACCGGAGCACCCGGAGGAAACCCACGCGACCACAGGGAGGACATGCAGACTCCGCACAGAAGGCACCCCCACCGAGGATCAAACCAGAGAACTTCTTGCTGTGAGGCGGCAATGCTAACCGCTGCACCACCGCAGCCATAACAACACACAACATAGCCATAATTAGATTTAGATACTGGAAATGTTTAGACTGTATCATCTCCCCTGACTTGCATTGCTTTTGCCACAAACACAGCTTCTTGGTGCAGAACGATTCTGAATTTACACAATTAAATATTAGTATATTTTTCTGTATACTTGGGACTCAAAAGCATGCAGTAACATGATGGTTTACACACTGAATATCAGCTTAGGACTAATGTCATTATAATGATCTCTAGTAGATATTTATTTCTTGGATGCTGCCATTCTAGTATTATTTGTAATAAAGTTGGTTCACATTGTCCCAAAAGCATCTCAGCTGATTCTTTTCAACATGGAAAAGCACTGACTGTATTCTAATGTCCTTTAAGACTTGCAAGCTTCTCACTCTATTACAGAGGGTGAGGCCTGCTACCATGCAAAGGAAACTCATTTCTGCTGCCTATATTTTTGATTCATCCTATCCCTCGGTCACAACCCAGAACTCATGTCCATAGGGTAGTATGAAGACAGATACTGACTGCTTTATCCAGTGACTGAACTTGTTCCCCATCGCATTGTTACACAAAACCTGTAACACTGCCATGATAACACAAATCCATTGGTCAGAATGCATATCATCTGTACCGTCACACTGGAACAAGACTCCTAAATACTTCAACAGCTACATCTGAAGTAGATGAGTCACTCTCACCTACTCAGGACATTCATCTTCTGTGTGGAGTGCAACCCTGACCTACTAAATTGGTGTTGATGATTTTCATCCCTTAGTAAGTAACAGACCTCTTTGATTCATGCAGGAACTCGCAGTAGATTGGGACTAAGTAAATAGTATCATCTGTAGTCACCAAAGATGAACCCCCATGTCCTTCAACTTTATACTCTGTTGACTCTGGCTGGACACAAATATACCGTACCGAAGCCGCAGTGGTACAGCGGTAGCATTGTTATCTCACAGCAAGAGGTTCTCCTGTTCGATTCCTGGCTGGAGTGCCTTCTGTGTGAAGTCTGCATATCCTTTCCACGGTCAAGTGGCCTCCGAAAGACATTCGTGAATGAGCATGCCTTTGCCAAAGGTTGGGCATCGGGCTGGCAACTTGGCACCATAAAAAATCTACTGCAATCATTAGCGGACTGGAGTTCCGCTGTGGTGACCCCTAACCAGGAAAAGCCGAAAAGACTAACAAACAACTTGAAAATCTCAAATAGGAAGATTAAAATCAACCTTGTGAGGGGTGTATGCCAACCCTTAATATGTTTACTTTAATGGTGATAATATGAACTGAACTTTCATTCCTCAGAATCATTGACAAAGTGACCAGCAATGATGGCTCTCTCACTAAGTAATGTTGTAATTCTAACATTACAAATTTATAATGGCAAGTACTTATTGTATTGCACATTTGCATATTATTCATGCCAAGATTTTCTAATCTACACTCATCAGGTTCAAGACCTTCAGCTCTTGGTATCTTCATGTAAACCCCTTTTTGTGAGCATCTCTGTGTCGCCAACCTCCTTGTTAAGTTGACTAACTTGTGCCCCTTATGGTTGCTTCGATTGCTTGCACTCAGAGACATTATAAATTGCAAAAGCCAGACCTATATAGAAATTTCTTGGATCTATGATCTAAGGTCAAATATTTATAGTTGCAAGAATAACATTAAAAATGATGAATGCATTGAAGTTTGTAAGTGGCAACAGTCTGAACATTGTTTTAAATATAATTTTGAGCAGCAATAAAAATAAGTATTCATTTTAGTTTTAAGAGGTAACAATCTGGAGATTTGCATGCATTTTATAAATGTCTTTTGAGGAAGCAGCAGTGTAATGTTCTGAATACATATCAGAATTTTCTGCCTACACACCTGTATAAAGTAAAGGACGTTGGATATTGACAATTGTTTTGTGTTTACCATTTGACTTGATCACAGCCCCGGTTTCTGGACAAGAGTATGTTTTTCATTGTTGCCTTTGTTTTTGTTGTAAAAGTAGCACGGAAGATCAAAAGACTCTGCTAATCAAAACAACTCAAAAGATTGAAGAAAAGTTTACAATTATAGCAATTAATATGATCTAAAATATACAAGTAATAGCTGTATGGCAGTTTGTGATAAAGTCATGTTGTGAACATGCACCTACAAAATATTCGGAGTAGATGAGATGATTTGTTTCCAGATATAATTTCAATCAAAAGTTCAGAATTAGTTTAATCATTAACTAAAGTTAAATAATGGCAGGTCAGGATCCATATCACATGAGAATTAATGCTACATACAAATAAAGGAAATGTTTCATTGCTGAGAAAAATGTTTCAGTCATATGCGATTTTTCCAGTTCTTACAATAACTGATATAAAATATGCATTTGTTGCTCGTAAGCTGACACTTGAAATAGGACACCGCATGTAATTTAGTATATAGATTTTTTTTTTTGCTGCATATGCAATCCATAAAGTAAAGTAAGTTGAGTGTCCTGCCATGTCTGATAGACAAAATCTGTCAATCATTGGTTAGATCCACAGTGCTATTAGTAACAAACAGTCATGGCCTTGAATGTCCCTATTAGTAGATGTCACTCAGAGCTATGCTCGCTGATTAACTGATAACATTTTAATGCATATTCCTGGAGATGGAATGGACAACATTAAAGAAGTTTAGCCTGTGGCAGTATATACTCTTGACTCTGAACGGTCAGGTGAAACAGTGTTATAATTATCTGCTAAAATAACGCAAAACACATTTTTGCAGCCAGCATAAATTACAGTATGTCAAAAAAAAATCAGTTGATGACTTCATTTGTGTGCATTTTTATATGTGACAAACTTTCATTTTCACTCATCCTTTACAGATTTTTATGTACAGCATAGTATTTCCACAAAAATTCCTCGATTTGACTCATCTCGTTCAGTAATTTTGTTTCTCTAGTTGTATATCTTTCATCAGTTTATTTATTTTTTCCTAATGTTTTGCTGCCAAACCAAAACTGCCAGATTTAGCAGAATTAGTAACTAAGACATGAGGCTTTCGTGTAAAAACCTTTTTAACCAGCCATTGTTTGCCTTCCAGTTTCCCCTTCATTAACCTACCACATTTAGACAGAATGGTTCTAGCAGTAACTACTTCCACAAAGTCATCTTTCCTGCTAGTGAATCCAAGGGATTTCTGATCTATTGGTACAAGTTCACAAACTAAAATATATTTGTTTTTCAAATGGCAACTGTGGTTCAGATAACTGCAGTCACCTTGGAAATATCATGAACCTCCATTATTTATTGATTTGGTACAGTCCCAGTGGATGCCCAGATTCCAGTACTTTTCTGCAAGTTAGAAATAAAAAATCCTGTTAAAATACTGCCAAGATATTCCTAAAGAGAGTGCAGTTACACAAATGCCATCTGTCACTACTGTGATTCACAGGTGAGGACTGCTATAATGGCAGGTGATACACAGAAAGATGTTATGTTCTTAGGAGTTTGTACCCTTATGCATGGTACACTGATGTCTACTGTTTGAACCACTGACACAGTGCACGTATATCACAGCTGCTGTAGGACATATGCAGTGAGTGATTCACTGCACTCAGTGACCTGATGTGTGTCATGACAGCAGTACAGAATAGCAGGAAGCAGCTGCATTGCAAGATATGGAAGTGTATGGCATACTTATTCAGTAGCTATTTCCCATTGTACTATGTTCTGTCATGCCACTCAGTAATTCATAAATATATTTTCACTCATTAAGTATAATGATAGAAGTGGGGGCATTAGCATATTATTCTAAGTGTGGCATCTGTTGTGTGAGATGCAGTATGTGGTAGGTGTCGCTATGTGTTTGTGGGGACAGTGTGTTTGTGGTAGCAGGTCTGACTACATCATAAGTAACTCTGCTGCTGATGGGATTTCTGTCAGCTTGCATTTTCTTTCTTATTTTAACTTAGGTAGTGATGTTATGGTTAAGATCTCTGTGCTTATCAGAGCACTAGGAGGACTATAACATTCAGATTCATTAACCCAGTTATAGTCTCATGGACATGGTCCCATTTATATAGTTTAGATCAGCAGGTATGCAGCCATTGCAGTCCTTCTAAACCATGTATGATTCTGGAATTCTTCATTTACAGGTAAGCTCTATGCATGGGGCATTGTGGCTACCCAATGGGTTGAGATTTTTTACAAGGTCATACGGCTTAGTGTAGCATTTTATTTGAACAACAAAGGGGTTTTATACAGCGCTCTACTGTGTAAAAGCCCTACTCCAAGGGTCACATCATCCATAAAACCTGCTCATAAGCTGTCCATCTCTCTACAAGTAAGTAATTAAATAAATTCATCCACATGTGCTGCATTCTCACACATCCTTCTTAAGTAAGATCATATGCATGACACAGCAAGACAGCCCCCTCCCCTGGAAAAAAAAAAACCTACCCAAGGGCAGGGTGGATAGGTACTTCCAAGCAACTAGCAAGAAAGTGAGCAAAAATCCCAGCATTCACCTATATAACAGAGATGGATCCACCCACCCTGGTTTCCGCTCAGCCTGTGGATAGGCAGACTTACTGGTATGTGTTCCTGAAACAACTAAAATGGTGTAGTTATACCTTTGGCTGACTGCTAAATAAATATCATGTTCAGTATACTTGTTTTAATTTTGAAGACATAAAATAATGTAAAAAAATATTAGATTTCATTGCATTAATATTTATACTTCTTTGCATTGATGGAAAAGTAATTGTTTTTTGAAACCCACATTACAGACAGGATAACAAGCTTCAAACAGTATTATCCTTAACCTATCACATGTGATCAGGGTCTTAGAATGCCTTAACTTAAGGAAGAATGGAGCTGTTTTTATTCACATTGATTCTAACGATCTACACTTTAAGACCTCACTAACTGCTAGTAGGAACTGGCAGCCCTCTTAGATTATGGCTGGTTTTCATAACCTGGAGCTTCACAAATGATTTATAGTTATCTGCAATTAGCAGCACTAGACAGATATGCAGATAAGATCATCAAAATTCATTTGCAATGAATATGGAAATGCAAAGTGTTTTTTTTTTTTTTTAAACATGCCCACTACTCACAAAAGGGTAAGTTGTATAAAGTTCAGCAAAAAGAAGTTGTGAATTACTTTGCAAAAGCATGAGGGTCTGTGTTACTTTTTTCCGCACACTGCTAATATGCGTGGTTAAGTGCAGTCATGGTTAAAACATTTGAGGAAAGCTGAGGACTGTGCAGTGATTAGAATTGATTTTTTTTTTAAACAAGAAAAGGGGTTTTAAATGTTTTATATAAGGGTATCCTTTCATGAACACCTTCATGGTTTCATTAAAGTGGGTCTATATTAGAACATCGAAGTTTCACAACTTTGAATGTCCTAATATCGACCCCTATTCAGCGAACACTGAAAATAGCAAAGCTGCAGAACACCTAATTTCTTCCTAGGGAAGGAATTCGGTTGGTCGTTCCTGTGGCTTCGCTATTTTCAGCACTGTGGTGGAAAGTTACTGGTCGGGATCAGGTAAGTGTGCGATTGTATGGATATGAGGGTTTAGGGCATGGGGTAGTTGAGATAGGGTTAGTGCGTGGGTCAGGTAAGTGTGAGATTGTGTGGATGTGGGGGTTAGGGTGGGATAGGTGAGTTAGGGTTAGGGTGCAGGTGAGGTGAGTGTGCGATAGTGATTGACCTTAGGGTTAGGGTTTGGGTTAAGGTAAGTGGATAGCTAGTGGTGTATATACAGTTTAGTGTAGGATTAGATGTAGGATTTTAGGTGTATGTGTGTGGATTGCTGTTTGTTTGGTGTGCTCATGTTGTGTGTATGTGTGTCGAAACAGCAAATTTTTTCCCTGGGAAAAAAAATTGCTGTTCTGCATGTTCAATATTGTCAGCGTTCACAGAATAGGGGTCAATATTAGAACATTCGACGTTTTCAAAAGTCGATGTTCTAATATAGACCCCATTAAAGTATATTAAGGAGAAGATGAGAAAGACTTAAAAATTGGAATTAAACAGATGGGAACACAGAAGGGAAACATCTAGAGAGTTTGTCCTGGAGGAGGTGGGAGAAGATAGGCACTATGTTTTTCCCAGAGGATAGACTCCTTTTTTTTTTTTTTTTTTTTTTTTATGAGAGACTAGTGTGGGTGTGTAATAGGTAGGGAGATAGAGGAGAAAGGACAAGAAATGAAGGGCTAAGGAAATGCCAACCAGAGTCCCAGTCCACAGACCTTCAGATATATCTACTGCCATATGTTTTTGCATTGGATGACCCAATGTTGAGGGGGCAGGTGTATGTATTGGTGTGGTGGTCATCACCTACTGGGAAAGAGTGTGTTTTCTACATGGTGAATAGGTGCTTCATATGGCTAAATTCTATTCACTACCTCCACCAGAATGTCCTCTATCAAGATCTCAATGATGCTTGCCCGACTGCCACATGCCAAGTGTCTGCAGGGCCAGTGTCTCCACCCCTACCCTACAAGGATGCCCCCAGATAGGCAGTGGGTGATCTGTCCCTATCCTGACCTTCTCCTGAGTGATTTGAAGCTGTAAAAAAAAGGAAATAAATGGAAAAGAAAAAAAAACAATAAAGGAGAAAGAAATGCATATTAAAAATAAAAAAAAAACAGAGAAAAAAAGAAGTAGGGGGAGACAAAACAGAAGAAGCAGAATAAGCCCACTATCATGTTTGCATGCCATTTCTTATGACATATTACAAATTAAATCTTTATTGAATAAAAACTTGTGTAAAGGAAGTGCTTATGAATGCATTGCTTATGAGTCATTGAGAAGTGTTTTTGTACTTGGGAAGAATGATTTGAGTCACAATTATGCATACTTCATATGAATTCATATGGCAAGGGCTTGTGACTTCTTTAATGGGAGTACATATCTCTCATGTTATGTATATAAAATGCATTCAGTACAGAAATAAAAATACCCTTTGCAATTATTAGGTGTAATCAGTTTAAATGCAGTAACATTAGCTTGAACTGTAATGATTTCAGGTGCACTTCTTTCATCTGCAAAGCTGTAAAACTAATTTTCTTATTGCCAAAACAGAAAATAGATGTAAAAAGATGCACACATCTTTCTCTCTCTCTTTTTTCCTCTTGACATTTCTATAAAGATTCCAGATCCTTTTTTATGTTTCTTATACATATTACAAACTAGTAAGAATTATCTTGGACTTTAGTTATATTTACTACAAGATTCAACAAGTCTTTCTACTCTTTGTTGTTGTTGCTGGAGATTATATTCTATTTCTCCCTCTTCTGTAATTAAATGAAAGACAGCAATTCTTGTTTACCCTTATTTGCACTTGTTATACACATGTATGTGTCTATATTCCTGCATAAGCAATACCTTTTTTATTTTATCTTACATATGCATAGCTGAATGAATTTGTATACAACTGTGCCAATATTCCATATCATGCAATAGAAAAATAAGTATTACATGTGCGTGGAATGTTGTTTTCCAAATACAATGCTGTGTATCTAACTCTATATAGGTTCATAGGTTCATAGATTAGTACTAGGCTAACTGTCTTTGCGAGCCATTCTAAGCCTAGCCAATTATCCTGTATTCAGGGATAACTTATTGATAAACACAGCGAGTTTGCATTTCCTTTGCAGTGCAAATGTTTCTAATTTGATGTGTAGTCTAAGAATAAAAAAACATTTCTTAGTAAAGTTTGTGACAGTCATTGGAGCAGCAATCTTCACCCCTCTCCCCTAACCTCCACTCTAACCAGGGTGTGGTGTCTCAGACTTCAGCCATGTTGTATGTGCAGTTAGAAATACTTTTGAACAAACAACCATGTTAAGCAACAGTTTTAGTGTTATTTCTAAGATTTATACAAAACTGACTCAGTGTAATCTAACCACTAAGTCATTGTATGCAATAGTAATAAAATTTAATGTGTAATTGTAATTTTAAGTTCATTATTTATAAAACCATTAGTAAATACTTCTTCATGTAACCAAGTACAAGAGTTACAGAGCTACATATAGAGATTATTATTTTAATAACTTATGTCACATTTGCACATATAATTGAAAAATTTTAACACATTACTCATATGCATCTCATGTGGCTCTCTTTTAAAAAGATGCATGTATGATTACAAATATCCTCATGTTTTCTACTGCATTTCATAACAGCATTACAAGTAATAGTTATAGGTACACAAATCTTTCTTATAAAATACATCTAGTTATGCCAAATTATTAAACTGTTTATTATTTTTAAAATGAGTCATTTAAGAAACTTTTTTTTACTTATTATAGAACTCCAGCCTTCTCGCACTACCTTGTCTACCCACTTGGTCAGCTGGTCAGTGCTACGCTTCTGCAGATTATCTTAACAGTGTTATACATGTTATACATGTCAGGTTTGACAGGTGTTCCCCCAACTACTGCCTTATATTGATTCTTGCCATGTATTGCATATTGTGCACACCTCAGTTTTATCACAGTATGAATCATTGCGAAGGTAGAACATTATTTTGTTCTCCTTATCAGAGCCCGTAGGAGTGCAGCCTCAAACCTTGTCAGGTGCTATCACCTTTCAAAGTGCCAGAGCAACAATGATGAAAGTATAGCCAGGGGTGTATTAATCAGGTTTAGAACCACTCCCTGTGGGGTGGTTCATCAACTTAGCAAAACCCTTTTTACTAGTAGTGGCATTACAACAGTTATTGATATTACTGGCAAATTTGGTTTAACTAAACTGCTTTGTCACATATTTATTTTTAAAGGAAATCAGTTACCTTTCCCTTCTATGCTTGATTAAAATGGAAATATATGTTTAATAATTTGTATTGATAACGCTGATCAGTAAAGGTCATTTCTTTGTACCCTAGCACCAATTTGTATCATGTAGTACAGCAGAATTTTACTTTTGTTTTGGGGGAGGGGTGGAAATTAATCTCAATGTGTGTGTTGTTTTTCATATTTAGAAAGTTATACTTTGTTAAAGGTGCTAGCGTGTGATACACAATGTTGGATGGACAGGGATTACACTTCAGATTGTTGCAAGCTTGACATTAAGATGACTCCATTTTTTTTAAATACATTCTGATTTTGGTTAGGGAAGGGCCATTCACATGTTCCACTTTTAAGCTTGGGCTAGAGCAGAGTGCTGTGGACTGTGGAGTTTGTGTGCTTTGTACTGTAAAAGCTGATTACTTCCAATCATTATTGTCACTTTTTGACTGTGGCCCTTTTTTGCACATGCAGTACTGATGAAAAATCAGGGATCAAAGCAGAGAAGGATAACTTCAGCCATGAGGAAAAATGTGACCTCATGGCTATTCTCAGGACGTATGGGACACTTCTTTTTTTGGTAAAGGTGGGTACAGACAACAGAGAGGAACAAGGCCTAGAGTCAAATAGTTGTTGAAATTAATGCAGTGAGTGTCAGAAATCAGATATTGGCACAGTGAAAGAAAAGGGAAAATGATCTGGTAGCATGTGGGAAAAGCAAAGACAGGCAAATGCAATTTCCTGTACCACTATGTGTAGGGGAGTTCCAAATCTTATTGATATTAACCCCAGATGAGGAATATTTTGTACACTACTCAATCTTAATGATGTCTGCTGCAGCAACAATACTTATGTGCTCGTGAAGGTTGGTTTAAAATCAGTAACACACATTTATATAGAGAGAACTGAATGCCAACAAGAAATGATGTAATTAAACATGCCACATTTAATTAATCATTGGGTGAACCTTGTGCATCAGCAGAGAATGCAAATAAAAGCAATGCGCATGGTAAGTGTCCCACTCACCCCTTGTAAGCATACATTACTGCATACTATAGCATTATTATAATTGTTTTCAAATAACCTTTTTACAGGGTCAGCATCAGAAACAAACGACCTACACCAATACATTTGGATGATGTCAGCAGCAGAATGGGTGTTGTTGCTGCTGTGGCTGTTCATATCATAGTTATATTTGTTTGGCAACATGAGGTAAATACGACACAGTCCATAAGTTTAATGGCAGAATATTTTACTCCACAATATTTAGGTATCTCTGCACAAAGTATAGCACAAAGTTAAGTACAGGCTGACATGCCATTCACACTTGTACTGGAGGGAGACACCTGCACCTCTACACCAGTACATCCAAACCCAGAGGAACACTTTGAGGATGATGGCAGCCATTTCTGGGTAATACCTTTATAAAGGGGAACCAAGCACAGACATTTCTTACAGCTACCCCAGGAAAGATATAAGGCATTAACTGCCTAACAGGAAATGTGCCATGACATTGCTAGGGCGCACAGCACTCACACAGGCAGACAGCTAAAAATGGTCAGAGCCCTCAAGGGTATGTGTGATGATTTCCAGCACTAATTCAAAATGGCAGAGAATAGGAATAATGCCATGATGAGGAGTAAGGTAGCACATCAACTCTCAGTGGCTGCCTCCATTTGTATACTAGTTTGGGCATACTTGAGTCAAGCTGAAGCCACTCTTGCAAGGTGCAAAGGACAGGGTCCTGTCCAGACACATCGGGGGAGATCACACGATAACACCATTACTTGTCAGGACAGTAATGGTAGACGTCAAAGTGAGCAAGCACAAAACATTTCACAAAAGCCATTTCACAATGGCAGCAGCAACTCCCATATAAATAAAATACAGACTCTGCATAGATTTTTAAATTTGTTCTCAAACACAACAGAGTACAAAATCACATGTAAACCAGTCTGGCTTCACAAAGGAAGAAATAATTTGTGCTAGTAAACAGACCCAGATCTAGCACTGCCTAGGGCCCCATGTTGTTGTTTTTTTTTTTGGGGGGGGGGTCAATAAAAAAAAATAAAATCTTCTATAAATAAAAAAAGTCTGAAGACTTATGTAAACAAAGGAATTCTTTAGGATCTCATGGAAGACTTTCTGTAAGCACACATGAGGGCTTTAACACTTTGTGGGAGTAATCTGTGAAGTACAGCAAGCCCCAGAAATCTCAGCATTAGGACAATATCTTAATGTAGCCATGGAAGTTTTGATTTAACAGCCAAGCGATGGAGATTTAGATATGCAGAACCAAGGACATCAGATCAGCATGCAAAGGGGATTTAGATATGGTGTCCAGCAAATGGAACAGCGTGTGCAGGAGTGAAGCTGAAACCATGAAATTAGCAGCAAACGTGTGTGTGTGTGTGTGTGTGTGTGTGTGTGTGTGTGTGTGTGTGTGTGTGTGTGTGTGTGTGTGTGTGTGTGTGTATGTGTGTGTGTGTGGCTGTGTGTGTCTGTGTGTTTCTGCCTTTGTGTGTGCATGTACATATGTGTAAAATGCCCTAGTTAGGTGGGCTGTCTAGTTAAATGGCTTTGTACAAAGTCTGACCCTGAGCCTTAATAATTGACAAGTAAGTGCCTTATACCTCCACACCAACTGTCATATGACCTTTAATTTATTATTTTTGTTTGCTATTGTAAATCCATGATGATTACAGTCCAACAATTTCATTCACAGAGTTTCATAGTTGTGTTGTTCGATGTCAGTGTTGCAACAAGCTTTGTTGCAGAAAGCTGTGGGTTCTATTCCCACACCAGGCAAATCAATTGTTTACTCAGTTGTACTGCACAAGGGGGTAGAGAGCTGCATTCCTGAGTGTGCCCAACTTTGAGATGCCTAGTTACTATGAACCTGTTGTCTGTTTGCCAGCCATTTTGTATTGCATATCACCAGCATACCACTTTTTAAAGTAACATAGGCAATTTTATTCTTCAGCTGCAGCAGGTAATGAATTTGTTGATGAAGCAGTGAAATGCAGTTATTTACTGACGAAAATCTCTTCATTAGATACAGATCTCTTTAATGTAAAATTATTCAGAAGACTTTTACTTCTGCAGAGATAGCTAGTATTGACTGTTAGTGGTGGATTATAATGATGGAAGTTTGAGTGGCCTTTTATGGTCGAAATATTCTGAAATGGATAGACTTGTCATTATTGGTTCATGTTTTCTTTCACTGCTTACTAGATAAAATGTTCAAAACTACAAATTTAAAACCTCTAACAAGTGTTGCTGTTATTATAAAAGGAATAACATTTAAAACAATCAGGAAGGTGAGTCAAAGAACACATGCATGTCTGCATGGTCCTAAAAATATCTGCAGGGGGTCAATGGTTTGATAATAGCCCAAAGGTAAACTTAACCCATAACTGGATAGAGGAATTTCCTTTGAATGGAGTTTCAATGCAATTTAAATGCATGTGAGTTTCAAGGGCAGAGAGGTTTACTGATGCTCATGCTGCGTCTGTTTTTGCTGTAAGACTGTTATGTTTTGCTTAGCAAATGGCTGTCAGTGTTTGTGCTACAAAATTTGAAATAACAGTTTTAAATTAAATCCAGATATCTATAATCATTGCAGAAGTAAAGAAAAAAAAATATTCATCATGACAGGTTTGAGCAGTGTTTTCTGGTTACTGGGGGAGAGAGACAAAGAAGTAATGGGACATGGAATGGATTCTGGGTGTATGAGAATGCTGGGGGGACCCTTATCCATTTCCCTTCCAAGGACCCCATTTGTCCATGATTCAGCTCTGTTTGTAGCATCCAGGTAACTACAAATACTGAAATTATATTAGACTATATTTAAAAAGTTCTATACAATTTGGACCCAATTAACACAAAGAGCAGATAAAGAATTACTAATAATGGCATGCAAACTCTTCAACATGAACTTTACAGTATTATTATATGTTGTTCACTAGATAATTTCAAAACTGGAAACAATCCCTTGTTAAGCCTGTCATTAAGGACATGGGAATAGGGCAAACACAGAGTGATATACAGACATACTTTTACTTTTTTGTAGAATAAAATAATATTGCAGGTTATTTTGGATAAATAATTGAATGAACTGAAAGGCTTGGGCTTGAAACTAGATGTTAGCATATTTGAATATAGATCTATTTTTTTGTATCATAAAGTTGTACTGCAATATAATAGCTATACATAAAAAATGTGCTGCAATGTAATTTATAATAAATGTGTCTTCAGCATTTGATAGGGTCATACACAAAAACACTAATTTAGAACAACTGAATATTGGTGTAATCTTGATAAGATGGATAGTTGTATGGCTTAGAAATAGCATATGGGAAGCAACAAAAGCAATTGAACAGAAGAAAGTTTAGGTTATAGTCAAGAGTGCTTTTCAGGGTTCTGTCCTAGACCAATACTTGTTTATTTTATATCTTTCAAATTTAGATTTATTTTCATTTAAAATGATCTATGTTCTGTATGTAGATTACCTGAAATGAGTAAACTGATAGTCTGTTACAGATAGGTCACTTACAAAAAAATACTTGATTAAATTAACTGTTTGGGTACAGGAGAATAATATGAAAATGAATACATGAAAAACTAAGCATATGATATTTTGGAAGACACAGTTTGATTGTTGAGTATTAAACACAGAACTCATTTAAGGACCTAGGCATATTTGGCTGATCCTAGCTTTGATTATTTTTTCCGATCATATCAACCAATTTGTAAATAATTACAAAACTATAAGCTGTATAAAAAGTTTGCAATGTTTAGGAACCAACTGGTTAAAAAACTCAAAATGAAAAATCTAGCAAAGCTAGACTTTCCACTGTGTGATACCTTAAACCTCTTGTATCAGAGGCAACATTTATACTCATGGTTTTAATGTTTAGGAAACAGAAATAATGACATGATTTGTGTAAGTTATATTAGACTCAAATTAGAGTATGGGATATCAATATGGAAACCTTATACAAAAACTAGCTTTAGTAAATTGGAAAGGGTACCCTAAAAATATATCAAAAGCATCCATGAATGTGAAGATTTAAGCTATTATAAAATATATACTTGCACAGTATCTCATGTAGTTATTTAAGAGGAGATTGTATTCAGGTATATAGGGCACTACAGAATTATCAGACAGCCTGTGTATGAAATCATTCAGGAATAATCTAATTGGTTCTCAGAGAAAATATCTGATGCCTGGAATATTTTATTGAATTACATTAAAGCATTGTTTAGATATTTATTTAACAAAAAAACTTTGACACTTCTTATTTTATTGACTATTTTTTGTATATAGGAAATATAGAGGGGGATTACTGCCTATGTCTAAAATATCTGTAGATATGTACACAGGTCACAAATATTGTCAGTTTGTACTACATGTCTCCATCCCCATTAAATTTTGAAAGTAAAGCACTTCAGAAGGCTGGGATTAAACTTATCTTGCATTACAACCTTGGATTTGTCTATGCAGGACATCCTTACTGCACCTCTGAGTGTTCTGAGACTACACAGATGAGAGTACAATCTTCTGACCTGACTTTCTTCCAAGTGATCAGTCAAACAGCTGAGCAACGCTCTTAGCCTGAGTGCCCAGAACATATGACTTTGTCAGATTAAGGGTCTATAGAGTCCATCAACATCTTTTTACTCTGGGTAGTTTGCACCAATAGCATTTAATAGCTTTCTTATGCAGAAATATGGACACGTCATTGCTAGCAGGTTATGTCAAGAAACAATAAGTGTTAAACTCACATCCCTGTTTTAATGCCTGCACACAGAAATTAATATAAGTACAACCCTCATTATTTTAACCACTGATGTTGTCATCTAGAAATATTTGAGTATCTGATGTACTTTTGTAATTTCTTTATCTCACTATCTCTACCTTATATCTGCATTTCCTTTAAAGTCTGTTTATTTTTCCTGTTACTGATGGAATTCACTCTAAAAAGTAGACAATAAAAAATGTTTCTTAAAATTGGCAATCAAATATGTCAGCCAAAGAATATGATCCACGGTTTAAATTTTGAAGGCCTCTCTGCAATTCCAAAAACACAACCATCCTCTGCTATGCAAAGTGGAGGAAGCTTTTGACACTAACCATGCTCTGTTTAGAGTCGGTAGTAACAGCAGAGGTAATGGTGGGTTCAAATCTAAACAACTAATATTTTAGGGCTTGAGAATTAGGATAATAGTTAAGGTGTTTACCTCATAGACACAAGGTGCAGGGATTGATGCTCACCTTTGAAGGGAAGGTAAGGGAAATTCACTAAGTGTAAAATTGTCTGCAATTGTAGCCAGCCTAGAACTTGTCTATTAACCTATCAACCTATCAAAGCTATGCCTTTATTCATATCCTCCATTTTCATCGAGAGGACTTAAACACATAGAAGATGCTCCTTAGCAGGTTATGAAAGACTGAACTGCTAACACTTTTTAAGGGCCTAAGATAAATAGAAAATGCTGAGAATTTATGATTATGAGTGACCACTGTAGTGTGCAAAATCCACCATTTTGTCATTGTAGTATACCACCAGTCTTCTACTGCTGTCATTAAAATGCACGTGTTTAGCTATTTACATGAATTTTAAATATGGCCACTTGCTTTATGTTTAATAACACAAGGTTATAAAACGTAAAGAATGATTTGTCTTCTCATTTAATCTAGCATTTTACTTTTTTGTTGTTTGACAATGCATATTTCTTCAGGTAAGCTAATATAATAACATAGCCTTATTAAGAACTCTGCTGTAACATCTGCATGCCCACCTTTGCTAAATTGTCCTTAGGCTAGGTGTACTATTGTACATGTACATAGCAGTAGCTGAAATGAAAAACGAAAACTGGAAACATCCAGTTCCTTCAATTACTTGTACCTCTGCATAATTGCAACAACAGAGCCTGAGGCCCCATGTCCCACTGGTACACATATTAAAATTTAATCCAGACTAAGTAAACAGAATTAACCTCTGAAGCCTTTTAAAATTTTGTGAAAGATACAAATTCAACCAGTCTTAATGCAAAGTGTAATGAACCAAGAAACCCATCAGGAGCTGAGTCAGATACTAATTTGATAGCTGTATGTCTAAAAACTTAGAGGGAAAACAGGGTTTAAATGACTTGTGTGTGTAACACATGGCCTCAGAGCAACTTGATAGCTGACCTTGTGAGGGACAAAAAGCAGTTCTCTGACAGGAGCTTTGTTCTTCAGATCACTGATCCATTCTGTATCAGAAAAGCTCCTTCCAATCTTTAGTAAAGTGTCTGAAACGTAGATGATAATAGGCATCTGTTCCAGTTCACATAGCTGGTCAAATCTCAGTGCCTCGCTACATGTTTCATTCTTTTTTTTTTCACATCCTAAAAGTGTCTTCCCTGAGAGGATGTCAAACTCCCTGTGCAAGCTGACATCTCCAGTGACAGAGAAGTCAAGCATACAGACAAAATGATTTATGACTCTTCAGTTTAGAAGCAGAACATTCCTAGAATATTCCAAAATAATCCATGTAATGAATTCCACCTGGGCTGAAGGTTTAAAAAGCAGCAGAATTATTTGCTCTTCAGAACAGCAGTTTTGAATGTTTCCTTATTTGGCCACCCATGTTTCTTTAACAGAAATACCCATTAGATTGATAAAGGGTACTTTTCTTTGGCAATGCACTCAAGTATTCTGTGGCAGTTTCTCATGTTAGACTTGAGACCACTGACATTTTTATTTTATTGCTGCAATTACATCAGTAAAGCTTTAAAGATATTTACAATCAGACTGACAGTGTTACATTAATTTGATTTTATAGTCTCTCATTATACTTTAAGGAAAACCAGCTCAGCATTTTCTATAAAAAGAAAAGACTGCCTGGGTGTCTGATTATATAGGTGTTGTACTATCACTGGAACAAATGACATTCATAAACCTAGGCAGCGTAAGGCCCTATCTCTGTGCTGGACAAAACTAATAATGATTATGTATCTTTTGAACAGTATGAATTGATTTTCTCAGAATATAAATAAACTTTTCTTAAAATCATGTTATACACTGAGAATACTGGAGTTTCTTACTTATCTTATTTAAATTGCTTAGTGACATAAACACTCCACCTAATAAATTATAACTTTTAATATAAAGAATGACATATATAGTTGCTAGGCTCAAATATGCTGCAAAGAATAAACATTTTTGTTACCTTATATAGAACTATCTAGTCATTTTATGTAATAGTAAATATGTGACAGAGTGTTGAAAGTAAACATGACCTTTCTGAGCTAATATGTACGGAGAGTGGTTCTGAGATGTAAATGTGTGAGTTCAGCATACTAAGACACACTCTATTCATGTTATTTCAGTCTCTTGATGCAGTCTAGGCAGTGTCCTAGTGACAAGGTTCATGATATCTCATTGAAGTCTTGTTATTGAAATACACAGATGTCATGGGTTAGACTAGGCTAGCTGCCCTTGTGCTACATTTCAATTCTCCTATTTGGTGCTTAAAATTAACCTGCTCCACTGGAGCATAGATTGACTTAACCCTTTCCAACATCTATATTTGTATTACTCTAGTTATAGTTACTAAGTCAAAACATAGATATTTGGAGGGGACCCATGCATTGAGATAAAGCATTTAGGAGTGGTCTCTGTCCATTTGTAGTATAGGGGGGATTCCTGGTATAAGTTATCTTGCATTCATAGATCTGATTTCCACTTGAATGTGATTAGGGATGGAAGTTGTTTTTATGTGGATTGAGAGTCAGTTCAAGTGCAGTGGTATCCTTTATGAGACATGCCAGTTCCTCTAAAGTATTCTATTAATGTTACAGAACAGGTTTGTTTCCCTGTATTGAAAGTTTGTGATACCGTTTGGCTCAGTGGATATAAAGGAAGTCCATCAGTAATGTGTCAGATGATGCCTTGTATGCTTGATACAGGTCACCTTTTAGCAGTCTCTAAGAGACTGAATATAGCAACCGAGTTTTGAGGCAGTCCATGTAGGACATATTATTTAGGTGTTGCATCCATTTTGTAAGGTAACTTTGTAGATGTAATAGATGTTGCATGTGTCTGAATAGACACCTGCCAAAAAGGGCACTACACACAGATTGTCCAAATGCAGGCTGAGTTAAGGGGGGAAATGACGCCCCTGGATTTAGAAGCAATCCTCTTGTTTATGGGCTATGTAGTACGGTGAATCACTGCTTCTTGCTAGCAGCCATCTGCAGGCTTATTTAGCCAAAGCCCTTTTTTGTTGACTTTTATTTCTAAGAAGCAGATGTCAAAACAGAAGAGGTCCCAGCACTGAACCTTGAGGCAATGCACTGAAGACTGGTCTTTTTGTTGCATTAGTTCCTTATTTTGATCTCCTATATCCTATTTGGGAGTCAGTTTGCAATCCAGAGGATGATGAATAGGGTTTATTTTTTGTTTATTAAGCTTTTCTACTATATCTGAGTTAGGGATTATGTCAAAAGCCTTAGCCACTTTCAAGTAGGCAATGTGCATCACTTAACCTTCATCCATGGCCTTCAGAAAGGCCCACCAGGTTGATTAGGCATGGTTTGCTTTTACAAATCCAAAGTGAGATGGGTCCAGTGTGTGGAGGTTTCCTATATCCTTATTAATTAATTCCATGGTAATTCTTTCCATGCCTTGCATATGATGTTGATCATGATTATAGGTCTGTGATTTTGTGGGTCTCCTGAGGCCATCCCTTATGTAGGGGAGTAACTGTTGCTGCTCTTCATTCTCTAGGTACAAAAGCCTTATAGAGTCACAGGATAAGCAGTGTTGTTAGGGGTGTGGTTAAATTATGATCATGCTATTGAAGATGCATCCTGTGATTTTATCAGGAACCATTAATCCAGTATTTTTTGGTTTTGATAGCACTTTCAGGACTTGGTTTTGTGTGATTGCTGGTAGTGAGTCGGTCTGAGATATTTCATGTGAGATAGATGGGGAAGCTGAAAAATTTGATCTGAATTTAATAGCCAGTGGAAAGCTATATTCTCACCTTTAGTATAGTTAACAAACTGATTACAGTTATCGCAGTGCATTGATGTGTTGTGCTCCTGAGATTTTGCATATAACTAAGGTGATGGTCCTTTACTTATTTGGTTATTTTTGTTTCAAACTTAGCTTTATTAGATTTGGTTGAGCACCTGAGTCACTTGTTTAATTTAATGGCGAGGGTTCTATCATTCTGTGTATTGCTTACATTTAGAAAGTGTTTCTTCCTTTTATTGTAAAGTTTGTTGATATTAAATTTCCATCTGCTGGTTTTGTCTCTGTGGTATGTCCTTTGATTTCTTCTCCCAGGCACAGCCACACATGCTGCTATAGTTTAGTAGTGTACATTTTCACATATTCAGTAGAGGTAACTGGGTTTGGTGTGTATTTGAAGCTTGACAATGTAACACTTTTGAGTAGGTAGTTTCTCCTGAACAATTGTTTTAAGGTTTATAACAATACAAATTGTTTACAGGACTGCAATAAGGAAATTGCTCATCAAACAAAAACAAATAGACATCAAAATAATATCAACTAAAGTATTTACATCATTGTCTATAAGAGACATTATTAGCAATACATAAATCTTTATCTAATAAAGTTTTTAAGTTGGACCACATATTGAATGAAAAAGATGCTCTAACAGTTCTTGATTTGATAATCATCATTTCCAAATGATAAGTTTCAGTAAGAATAGTCTTGAATTCTGCAAATAAAGGAGGGTGTTCAGATTTCCAGTTTCTGGTTATTGTTTTTCTAGCTACTGTTAAGACAGATTACAGAAGGGGATATTTAATTATTCTAATACATTAGGAATCTGGGTATTAAACACAATCAGTGATTTGGTTAAAATAAATCTATCTTTAAAAAGTGTTTGAAAAAGATTATTGATTTTTTTCCAATATTGCTTCAAAGCTATGCAGTCATAAAACATATGAAACCAATCAGCTTTAGATTCTGTTTTGCATCTCCAACACAGTACCTTATCCTTACTGATCAGTTCCAACTTATGAGGTATGTAAAAAGCTCTATTCATAAATTTCCATGAATATAGTCTCCATCTAAGTGAGGATGTAGTCTGCCTGGATGATTCCAGGATTATATTTTTATCAAGAACAGAGGGTGCCTTATTATTGATTGATACAAAATAATTCCAGTAGTTATCTGTTATATTTTTTGTTCCTTTATTAATTATTCTGTATATAGTTGAAAGTTTACATTCGTTGGTTATGTCTTGATGGATAAAAGAAATCAAAAACTTTATTAACTTTTGTACTGATGTTCTTGAACTTTGAGGATTTACGTTAATTTTGTCAGTAATAAATTGTCTATATGATTGAAGTTGTAGCCATGTGCTTCTATTTAAATCTTATTTTATTGTTAAATGTTCTAATGTGATTAAATTATCATCTTCTATGCATTGAAACCAACAATTAAAGTTTTTTTTCTTTCAATGAGATAATATTAAGGAGATTGGAAGAGGAGATAACATCCTTTGTATAGGCAATAAGAAATAAAATGAATATCCAATGTTTATAAATCATATTTTTATATATAAAATTTCAAAAGATCCTTTAATAAAAGTTTCATATAATAAGTGAAGTTGTTTGGAAGTTTGTTCAAAGAAAAGTAGTTTTTAAATATCCAAATTAATGGATTATTTAAAATTAGGATTTTATTAGAACTAAGTCTCTCATTTGTATTAAAGCAAAGAACTTCTTGGAACTTTTTCCATTTGGCTGAACAATTTCCATTGATTAATAATGAGAATGTCTTAATCACTGAAGAAATGGAATATAATTCTATATTTGACAAGTCTACACCACCAAAAGACCAATCTCATATGATGTGTAAGGGATATCCTAGTTTATTTGGGTGCCACAAAAATGTCAAAACCAATGTGTTGAATTCTTTGATCAGTATTTTTGGAGGCATTAGTGATATGGATTGAATGATGTACCTTAGGCAAGATGATCATTTTAATAATTGAAGGTTTCTCATCCATTGTAAATAAGAGATGTTTCCATTTAGTTATTAAATTATTTTGTAGAGGATATACAATTAATATAATTTAATCTTATTATATCCTTTATGTTGTTTGTCAGTGTGATACCTAAGTATGTTAAGCAGTCAGCTTTAACTAGGTATTTTGTATATTTCTTATTCCAAAGGTTAGTATTTGAATTAATGAACAGTATCCTTGTTTATTATCATTAAAAATTAAACCAGATTTATTTTCAAAATACTCCATAAGATCAAATGTGGCTTGTAAAGTTTTATTTGCTCCTTTAACAGTAAGAAGAATATTGGCTGCAAAAAGTTGCTCTTTGGAGATTGTTTCTGAATTCAAATTAATTCCCTCAATATCTGGATTCATCCTTATATAAATAGCTAGGGGTTCCATTATAAGAATAAATAGCAAGGTGGAGAGGGGGCAATTCTGTTTAGTTCCATTATGTATCAGGATGTTTTGTGATAGGTATGAGTCAATCTTTATATAAGCATGACTGCCATTATAAAGGTAAGAAATAAGATGGATGAATTTATCAGAAAAATTTTATGATTCTAATGTAAAAAAATAGATAATCCCAATTTACTGAATCAAAGGCACAGTTTATATACAGATTTAATAAAGTAAGATTTTTCTTAGATTTGACTGCATGGTCTATAATAGCTAATACCCTTTTAATACTGTGAAATGTATTTCTATTTAAAATAAAACCTGTTTGATCTTCATCAATAAAAAATGGAAGGAATTTCTTAAGTCTATTTGTATAAATGGACATAAAAATTTTATAGTCAATATTCAAAAGTGATATTGGCCTATATGAGGAACACTTTGAGGGGTCATTTTCAGTATAGGAGAAATTAGGGTATATTTCCAAGAAGGAGGTACACTAAACAATTCTTGACACTGAAAAAAGAATTGACGTCGTAAAAATAGTGATTCATTGGGTAATATTTTGCATAATTCTAGAATTATTCCATCATTACCTTGGGCCTTGTTTTGTTTTAAAGTGTTCATTTGACCTTTGATTTCTGACAATGAAATTGTTTTATCTATGGCATTAATTTGTTGTTCCATTAGTTTATTCTTAGTATATTTCTTTATAAAGGATCTTACCATTTTTTAGGGTGTAATATATTTGGGCTTTGATTACTTTTGTTAAAAAAATCTTTAAATTCCATTAATATATGCCCTAATTCAGTTACCAGTCTCTTTTTTATCTGAATAGATCTCTTTAATATGGTACATTTTACTGAGCCTCTTGGTTTTGATAGCTAATTTATTTAATGACTTAGGGTTAGTAAAAAACATTATGAATTTATATCTTTCTAAATTGATCTTGGTCTTGTGATTCAAAATTTCTAGGTATGTACTATTCAAACTATTGATTTCCTCAATCTTATTGGATTTGTTTATTTTATCAATCTTTTCTTGAAGAACTTTTAATTCTTTATCCCAAAACTTTATTTTTATTAATGTACCAATTAATTTTCTTTCCATATAGGTATGCTTTTAGAGCATCCCAGATATAGATAGTAGATGTGTCTTCAATACTATTGAGATTAATAAATGTTTTTGTTTCAGAAATAACAAATTCTTTAAAGTCTGATAGAGTAGTTAAATACACTTGTATTCTTTTAATTTGGGTATAATAGTTTGAGTGCCATAGTATATCAAAAGTTATAGCATGATGATTGGATAATGGGCACGAATGAACTTTAACTTTATTTAGATTATTAATTAATTGATATGAAATATAGACTCTATCAATTCTAGAGTATGAACCATGCATTTATGAAAAAATGTGTGTAAAAAAGAGAATTTGAGTCTGCAAAATCATTGATGTCTCTAATATGATATGTATCTGCAAATTCAATCAAATTTTTCGCTGGAGATGTTATTATCCTCTTTCTAGTGACAGCTGAGTCTTTCTCATTGACTATACAATTGAAGTCCCCTACTAATATAATATTTCCTATGGAGAATTGTACTATTTGAGCTAAGTGTTGTTTAACTGTGTGGGTACCTATCCCTGGTATCCAGTAGATACTAATGAATGTATATAGTTTCTTATTAAGTTCTAGTGTAACAGCACAGAACATACCCTTATCACCATTATGTGTGTCTATTATTTTAGAAAATTGTAGTGAATTGTTCCACAGGATTACAATACCTCTTTTTTTGTTGGTGATGTGAACTAGATAACGCTGTATATTTTCAGTTATTAAGCCTATCTATATCATCCTTTAATAAATGTGTCTCTTGTAAAAAAAACAGCATTAGGGTTAAAAAGATTTAGGTATTTATATAAACTTCCCCTTTTGCAGCCATTATTTAAGCCATTAATATTGATGAATAAACATTTTAATGTTAGCATTAATAATACTGAATGTGTTTACTAGAGTGTAATCATTGGATTATTGAATGTACTCATATAAATATTTGGGAGTGCTACAGAATCCTGAAAGCCCAAAATCCTTAAGAACAAAATCCTGAGACCAAAATCTCGAAAGTTCAAAATACCGAAAACTCATAATACTGAAAACACACAAGATACCAACACTTACTATATTCCAGCACAAGTACATACAAAAACATATTACCCTTCAACTTTATGTGGGGGGGGTGCAAGTCCCCTTGCACCCCCCATGTGGGGGGCTATACTCCCCACACCCCCTGCTACTTAAATATATCAACTCCGAGATTGCACTTTACTACACTACGTCCCCCTGCTTATACTTGGAGAAGAGTAATATGGTTTGCATTTCACCGAGATCATGATAATAATAGTTATTTAAATATTAATAAGTAACCAGAATGTGTGAAAAATGTATGAAGTACTAAATAATAGAGTGGTAACCAGGTAAATAGTATTATTCCACATTAATATTTAAAATGTATCAATGCATCATAAGGCAATATAAATGTGGGTCTGAATTGCTGCCATCTGAAATCAAGTTTAGAAATGAATAAGAAAATAAGAGTTTTTCTCAGCTTATTCCTTCTCTATCCCTTTTTTTCCTTCCTTTCCACTGTATCCCCCCTCCCATTCCTCTGCTCCATATAAACCAATAAGAAATTAGTGGTATCAGGCCAACATTATAAAGGGAAGGCAAACTTTTAAATAATCCCATCTCTGGTTTGAAACACACATCACAATTATAACCAACTACAGTACTACTATACTACATATTTACTGCTTATCATGTAACTAAAAGCATCATTAATTTGTTATCATTTTGTGATAATAATAGGTAAGGAGAAAAGAAAAAAAACTTGCAAATTGTGTAAGTAATGCAATATTAACATTAAAGATTAACTGCTTATCACTATTTCCAATGCAACCAATAAGATGGTGTTTACAGTCTTCTTACCTTGCTCAGTGTAAGGACGTTTTTACAGAAATTTTATTTAGTATCGGACCTTTCAAATAAACTGTTTCCACTATCCGTTCAGTTCCCTATTAACAGTAGATTAGCTGCATTCTGTAAAAAAATGGTATATAAGCCAAAAGTCTTTCTTTCTTTCTTTCTTTCTTTCTTTCTTTCTTTCATTTTTTTCTTTTAAAGATTATTGAATTGATTTTCAGGATAATGCACTTGTGTTTGAATGTTCTATCCAGTTCCTGTCTGAAGAGGTCAAAGTTCTCATTTCTTGCTTTAGACTGCTGGCATTGCGATTGCAAGGCTTGAAATGACTTTTAGAAGTGCTTACAAGGCTCGAGACCTTCTTTTAAAAAGTGCACAAGATCATTTTCAGCAGGAACCACTTGAACTAATGTAAAACGTGGATTATTAAAGGCAAAAATGGCTCATGAGTTTGAAAAACACTGCACGAGCACTGAATCTCTGTAATACATGCTGCAAGCATCATAAACTGAGAAAACTTCACTGTTAGCTATTCAACCAAATTAAAATAAAAAAATAAAGCAAGCTGTTAAAAAGGATATAATTAAGTAATATAACAATTAGTAAGTCCTAATAATGTAACTAAAATACTATTAAACTATATTAATGTCATTGCTTCAGATATCTAATCATGACCACCCCCACAAACCACACATGTTCATATCAATTCATTCCACATATCACGGAATGAAAAAAATAATAATTTTGTCATTTTTTGGTTGAAACATTCTCTAATTGGCACACATATATTTCTGAGATCCAGAAAAAAATATGATGGAAAGAAAGAAAATATTACATATTACTAAGTATCAAAATAGAGAAAAAAAAAAAAAACTGTTATTTATCTTTCAGCTTCTTGTTTTTTTCAAAGGATTTCCAGGTGTTATTTTCTGCAATTCTTTTCAGAGAGGTGTTTGACCATTCCATATCTTCTATTTTGTTTATTAATTTGTTTGTTTTTATAAAAGAGACAACAGAGTCAAAGTCATCAAATGTTTTAATGCCTTTAGTGAGGAATAATTTCAGTCTAGCAGGAAACAAGAGGTGCACCTTTATCTGATCCTTTTTTAACTCCTTAATAATAGGTTGAAAAGTTTTCTTTTAGATATAACTGCACTTGAATAGTCATTGTCAAAATGAACAATCCTGTCTTTAATTTTTATAGGGGACTTGGACCATGTAGTTTTCAACACTAGTTCTTTATCTTTTGTTGATATAAATCTATCACAGATCTAGGAGTATTTTTACTTGGAGATGAAACAAAAGAACTATGTGCCCTTTCAATTCCGTATGAAAGGGCCTCAGGAAGATTTAAAACAGTTGGTAACCATGAAGTTAAGAAACAAACCATATTATTTCCCTCTGTTGTCTGGCAAACCAAATATCTGTAGATTATTTCATTGTGACCTATTTTCTAGGTCTTCTAGTCTATTTTGAAGAATAGTGTTCTGCTTCCAAATAAATTCAATGTTATTTTTCCTTCCTGTAATCTTCCATCCACATCATTAAGAGATTGTTCTATGTCAGAGATCTGAGATTTCTGTAGTTGTAGTTCTTTGTGAATTTAATCCATCTGTTTTGAACATTTCTGTTTAAAGTCATCTATTTATTGTGTCCATTATGTTCAGTTTCAGTGACATCTCTTGTATGTTTGTTGTCAAAGATAAAAGTGAAGAGTCCATAGACTTGTTCTTAGAGTAAATCATCTTTCAGGCAGATATGTTGGAATATGTTGTCTGAAGGTTTTTGACAGGAAATTTCAAAAAGGGTTTATAATTTTTTTTAACAATCCACAAATAGATTAAAAGTAACCAAAAGATAATGAAATAAGTCCAGTCGGATTGTTTTTTTTTAAGTTTAAATCCTGTCAGAAATGAAAAAAGTGGCAGAGCTAGAAAAAACTGCTGCTAGTCGGTGCACATCTTGGCCACGCCCCCAGCACATTTTTAAAGGTATACAGGGTGGTAGTGGTCCCTGGATTCAGTATTATTTTGAAAGGAAAAGCTTTATGGTCTGACCTAAAAAGTGATGAATATACACAAGGGATGATGCAAGATGTCCCCAAACTGGTGAGGACAAGGTCTAAAATGATATTTCACTTTGTAGGTATTCTGAATACCTGTTCCAGGGCATTTGAATTGATAAAGTCCAGGAATTTCTTTGCTTGTACACAAGTGATAGTATAGGTTTCCAGGCTATAGCTGGATAGTTTAGATCACCCATGCAAATGGCATTGTATTTACTATTGAGTGACTCTTGTTCTTGCAGATAGGCATTGTGGCTTTCTTGGATTGTAGAAGCACTCCTATTGCTAGCCAATATATGGTAAGGGTCTTTTCTAATGGTGATTTGGAGATGAAGAATCAATAGATCATGCTGCATAAACAACCTTGATGTGAGTTTCTTCTGGATGAAGATTAACACACGTTCACATTTTTTCTTTCCTGTGCAGTGCCAGGTACAAAAGAGTGGAAGGAGTTATAGCCTTGCAAATGTGGAGTACTTTCTGACAACTTAAACAATGCCTCAGTCACTACACAGCTACACAGCTGTCTACTTTCTTCCCAGTGAGAAGGGCTTGTAAGGAGTCATATTTCATGTTTAGGCTCCTAACATTGATTAGCAACAGCACTATATGTGCCTTTGCTTGTTTCATTATATTAAAACCGAAACACCAAAGGCAGAGGTGTGTCCATATTCATTAAGGATATCCACACCTACAGGCTAGTTGCTCAGCATAATGCATCCGAGGTGATCCAAGTGCAACTAACTTTAGGCAATCCAAATTGTAGCTTGCTACAGATCCCCCACCATGTCCCAGAATTCCCACTCCTCTTTTCTTGATGTACTGGAAAATATTAGGGTTCAACCAAACACCCTAATAATGGCCAACTTCAACTACCCCACCATTAACTGGGAAAACTACTCGTGTACCAACTCCTTAGCTCAATGCTTTCTGGAATTCATAAACTCCAATGCCTGGATCAACTTATCCACACTCCCACCAGGGGCAACAATATCCTTGACCTATTCATTACCAACATGAGTGACTGGTGTTCTACACCTGAAGTCAACTCCTCATTGGTCTGATCCGACCATAAGCTAATCACCCTTGATATCCACATCCCACCCCCACCCCCCATTAAGGAAACCACGGTAAAAAATTTCTCCAAAGCCAACTTCATGCTTCTTAAGACAGAAATGGTGAACTTCATGACACCCATGCAGATGAACAATACAGTTACAACTGCTGAATCCTACACATATGCACTCTATAAGCAGTTACATGAGTGCATGGATCATGCTATCCCAAACAGAACCAAGAAGCTTTCCTCCAAAAAAGGAAGCCAACCTGGTGGTCCCCTGCCATAAACAAAATGTACAACAGAAGGAAGAAACTGTTGCAAAAGAGAGTAAAATCCCATGAGTGGAGGAGCTCCCTGGTCAGCCTCAGTAAGAAGCTGAAATCCCTTATAAGATACTCCAAAGCTAGCTATGAAAACAAAAGCGCCACTAATTCTAAGGGCAACCACAAAGCATTTTATAGTTATGTCAAGAATCTCAATGTCAACACCCAGATCTGCTCTGAGTTACAGCACAATGGAATGAACATTACAGAACCAACTGATATTGACAACATCTATCAGGGCTAACTTTACCCCACCCCACCCCCTAAAGGGCTCATATCTATACAGGAAGAATGCAGAGTCCCTGTAATCACAACTACGCAGGTAAAAGCTGCACTCTCTAAAGCTAAAAACAAAGAATCCATGGGACCGGACAACCTCCCAGGCTGCGTTTTACACAAACTTCAGAATGAACTGGCTCCCCACTTAAGCACCATGTTTAATAATAGCCTCTCATCAGGCTTTGTGCCCACTGAATGGTGCACAGCAACAGCTATCCCACTACACAAAGGGGGAACCACCACTGATCCCGGGAATTATCAACCTATTAGACTGACAAGCCTGGTCTGCAAGGCCATGGAACGAATCTTCATGGAACTCATAAACAAAGACATTGGTAACCTCCAAACTCTGGATCTCACCCAGTTTAGGTTTGTGAAAGGCAGATCATGTCTCCTGAACCTGATCAATTTCTTTGAGGCAGTCACCAAAGCCTTAGATGAGGGTAAGGTGGTTCACACAGCCTATCTTGACCTCGCCAAGGCTTTCTACACCATCCCCCATTCTGGAATTATAGCTAAACTCACTAAACTAGGTATAAATCCCTACGTCACAAGATGGGTTGCCAACTGGCTCACTGACAGCACCCACACTGTAAAAGTTGCAGACTCCAAGTCTGACCTCAAAGCAGTGACAACTGGGGTACTACAGGGTTCCATTCTGGAACCTCTCCTTTTTGGTATCTAGTTCTCTGAAGTACAGGATAACACAGAAGGCCTCTGGCTAATAAAGTTTGCAGATGACTGCAAACTAGGAGCCATAGTTAAGTTCTCAAATGATGTGGACATCCTACAGAAGGGTCTCGCTGAGACAGATGCCTGGTGTTAGAGCCATCGCCTGAAGCTCAATGCCAAAAAGTGCAGTGTCATCCCCTTTGGTAAAAACTCTGTACCCATGAACTACCATATAGTCAGCAATCTAGTTAACACCGAATGTGTGATAAGAGACCTTGGAACCCAGGTGGACAGTAGTCTCTCCTTTGATAGTCACATTGCCACAGTAGTCAGGAAGTCCTTCTATGTGGCACACCTCATCATAAAAGGGTTCCCATCCAGGAAAAAAGAAGTAATTGTTCCCCTCTACTCGACACTCATTAGTCCCATTATAGAGTACAATGCCCCTTTTGAAATGTACCTCACAAGACATCTACAGCAGCTGGAAAGGCCACAGAAGTACCTCACAAAGAGGATTACTGGCCTCAAACAAATGCCCTACACTGACCGTCTCAAAAAACTCCAGCTTTACTCCATATCATATCACCTTCTCCGAGGTGTTCTCTCCCTAACATATAAAGCTATGCCATACCCAGAGCTGTTGGACATGCTACACCTAAAGAAATCTCAATCCCTCTGAGCTACTCGCTCTAGGGACCTAAACCTTGTCACCACAATAAACAGGACATGCTGGAGGGATAGATTCCTGTCCCAGAGACTTCCCATACTCTGGAACAGGCTACCCATCTATGTCAAGCAAAGTTCTTCATTAGCACTCTTCAAGAACAATCTTGCTGAGTGGATGGGAAATAGGCAATACACCCCGGGGGTCACTTCTGTGTCTCTGCTCGACAGTGGTACAGGAAAATAACTTTCTTTGGTGGCATAAGCCAGGGAATCTTTTTGGCTAGGCTTATGTAGGCCCTTGGGCCAATAGCCTAGTACCTACCTATGAACCTATAAAAATAAAAAAACAAATACCAAAATAGACAAAGCTTTGAGTACTGCAAAATAAACAGTCAGCATAACTATTTTGGGATTTGTTTTTTATTGTTTTGGTTATATTCCATTTTAGCTAACAGCAGTATTTCTATAGGTTTTATTTATGTTCCATTATATTGTCAGGTATATCTGGTTGGCATTGTGAAAAAAAAGGCTTTCTGGGGTGGATAATGTCTCTGCCAATGTTCAAAAGCCTAGACAGACAGGCACAAGCCAACCCTGGGGAAGCGCATGGTTTGTCGATCATGTCCTTCAGGGCAGGCAAATAATCCCCGCATTTGAATGACACCAAAAACTAAGGCAGTTATTGATGTTAATTAGATTTTGCTAATATTGTAGCATCATCTTTGGAGAAGGTAGAATGATGCTCAATGCTAAGCTCATACTTTCCTAGAACACACCATCTGAGAGCTACATCATGTCTCTCTTCATATAGACCAAGGAGGTACATCTCAAGTCATTGACACCCGCATGTACTATGACAGAGTTATATCCATACTTGTTGTTCAAGGACTTGAGTGCACATGTGACCTGACTGATCCTGACACCAACCACAGAACTAACTATCACTATTTCCATGCTCAGCCTTTTAAGAGTTCCCCCTGCTGGTCTTAAAATGAAGCCGTCAATAACTAAAATATTTGGTTTGGTTTAGTGGATGCCCTATCTTATTGGCTTAACATCCGTGACTCTATGACTTCTTGTACAATGCAAAGTGGTAGACAAGGTGCTTTCTGTCAGTGTTGCATTTTGGGTTTTTTTAATGTTTAGGCAACTTAATCATTAGAACCTCAGCATATGAAGGATTATGGGTAGTATGTTGTGGGAGATATGATGACCGTGGTGAAGTGTGATGTGTGGTGTACTGCTGATGATTCTGACATCTGAATTGTGTGAGTTTGAGTGTGTGTGTGTGTGTGTGTGTGTGTGTGTGTGTGTGTGTGTGTGTGTGTGTGTGTGCTTGTGTGTGTGTGTATGTGTGTGTGTGTGTGTGTGTGTGTGTGTGTGTGTGTGTGTGTGTGTGTGTGTGTGTGTGTGTGTGTGCGTTTGAGAGATTTTAGCTTCCACTGCCATTATATATGTACATCTCTTGCACATTGCATTAAGTTGTTTGAGCAATAGATGGCAATCAGAAATTCTGGGACAACTGTTATAGTATCTCAAGATACCCCCTCCCCTTCAATCAGGCAGGCTACATAGATTTTGGGGAAGTGCTGGTCCATGGTTTAGACAGGAATGATTTAGGGGACTGGGGGGACTATAACTGCTTTCAGTTGGGTTTCTATTGGATTTATTTCACTCTGCACATGGTACTGAAGGCTCAAGTTTTGATTGCTAAGATTATATGAATTAAGAAGATTTTTTAAAAAGAAAAAATGATTTTGCAGAGCGAGCGTAAAATAGAATAAGTCTAATGGCAGTGGTTCATTGAGCACAGCTCAGTGCTTATTTTTTTCTTCCTTTTTCAATGAGGTATCTCACATTTCAAGGCTTTTTATATTTCTCAGAGTCTTGAGTAAAATACTTTGAATAAGCTCAGCTGAGGTCAGCTTGTAGGAGGCAATCTAGAGAAGAAATGTTCCCAAAAAGCTAATAAATCCAGCCAGTGAAGCTTTGCAACTCAGAATCTGTAAAAAATCACAGCTATTTCTCCACTGTGACACTGTGTTGCAGGTCTATAGTCCAGGTAGGCTAGAAATTTGGGTGTTTAAGATTTGTAGTGGGGCAGGGGAACCTGTGGTTACGGTATCAACAGGGAGAGCAGTACTTAATGTAAATGTGGGGAGAGGACATATACCTTTCAATGAAATGAGTTTCAGTCAAATGAGTTTTGAATGAAGTGAGCTTTCAGTGAATTGTGCTCAGGCAACTGATTTTCAGTGAAATGAGTTTTCAATGAAATGAGTTTCAGTGTTGTGTTTTCAGTGAAACAAAGTAGACCCATACACACACACACACACACACACACACACACACACACACACACACACACACACACACACACACACACACACACACACACATATATATATATATATATATATATATATATATACTTTTCTGTGTACTGTTTACTTGTTTAAATCATGTACTTTATTAAAAAAAATGTTAAACATTTTGGTCTAATGTTTAAAACAAACACCTTTTTGGAAAATGATAAAAGATCAGATACACTGTTTAAATCACCATATCACAATATTAAAACAGCAGATGATTAATGCTACTATTTTTAATATATATATTTTTAATTCAGACCTACTACTTTAGTTTTCTATGTGTATGCTATTCTTACAAACTACAAGAACCCTTCATTACCTTGATAGACTTTGTGGAAATATGCCTCAGCTAATTACTGTGTCTGTTCTATTCTGATAAATCTGCTTTCTTAGTGTCTTAGCCATATAAAACTCATATATTAGTGAAGTGATATAAACAGTCATTCATCTATTCTGCATTTTTCTGTCAAGTTTGAGGAGACTGGGAGAACACCTCCCAACTATTCAGAAATTTACAGGATGTACAGATTTGTGTCTAATATTTTATGTCCATCCAATCAAAACCCACCTCCCTAAACTTCTATTTCTGCATCACTTCCACTAATTTCTAATAACCACCACTACCCACTACGACCTCAGATTATATGTGTATCAAAACCACTACCTTTACCCTGCCTACATTCTACCCAAATATAATTTAAAAGGATAAATTAAAACCAAGTTGAACAACCTCCACCATACAACAACCAAATACCTTATTAAGCTAAAACTCCACTCAAGCTAAAAATATCCCGACTTATCTACAAAAGCTCTATAGCTGAATAATGCACACAACAATATCACTGCAGTGATTGCTAATCATATTACTCATTGTTGCTGCCCACATCACCTCATACCATCATAATATTAGCTCCAACTTAATAACTCAGTCACAGACCCAACCCTCCCAAACAAGACACAGCACCTGTACCTTCCTCATCAATAATTGTCAAATTTCCTCCCATAGAATTAATCCCATTCAACCTCTCTCAGTGTAATTCTTCTGGTTTCGGCTTTTCCCGGTTAGGGGTCACCACAGTGGATCACCTGTCTGCTCATGATTGGCAGTAGAGTTTTACGGTGTCAATTTGCCAGCCTGGCACCCAACCTTCCACAGAAGGCACACACACACACACACACACACACACACACACACACACACACACACACACACACACACGCATGCACTCACACCTAGGGCCAATTTAGAGTGTCAAAACATATTTCTTCCAACAGTTCCACCTATGCATGACTAAATACTTAAAAACCATTGTCCATACTGCATTGCAAGTGCTAATCAGCAGTGATATCTGCCAAAGCCATCCCATTCCCTACAATACCTATTGCAAACTCCCAGAGGAATACAACAGACCTGCTAATTCTTAATATCAACATAAGAAAATAGAGGAACTCCATGCCACCCTGTCCCTATATTCCCCTGATAGACTCCCCCTCACAGATATCTGGCTCAAGCCACATATTAATGATAATGAGTTACTTCACCAAGGCTATAATCTACTCAGAAATGACGGAACATCAAAAAGGGGTGGTGGTATTGCCATATTATACAAAAACAACCTTACTATAGACATTATGAACAAAAATCCTCCTACATTTAATAATTCAGAAACCCTATTCACCAAAGTAAAATTCAATGCTCAAAAACAACAGAATATAATTGGTGCATATATTCCCCCCAGTAACAACATTGATAGACTAGAAGCTATTCTCCACTGGTCATCCCAAACCCTCCCCCAGGAAACATTCATACTAGGTGACTGTAAGACCAACTGGTCAACATGTATCTCTTCTCTCCCTACTGCTCACATAAACCTACATGGCTTCACTCAACTAATCCAAACTTCTACCAGAATTTTCAAATCCTCCAAGAAAGAGTCCATTTTAGATTGGATCTTTACCAATCGGCTTTCCCAGTCCTATAACTCTGGGACACTACCTGACAGTCTTAGCGACCACCAACCTACATTCATGCTAAGGCGCCACATTAAACCCACAAAAGCTCCTCCCTACAACAAGTACGCTATACAAAGAACTTAAAATCATGGGACCTCATAACTGCACTAGACCATTGTAACTGGTCACCCCTCTTAAGCCTCCCCCTAGACAAAGCAGTTGATTACTTCAACTCTACTTTCCTAAACATACTCTATCAGCTTGCCTCAACTAGAACAATAAGAACAAAATCCAACTATGCCCCTGGCTTACCAAAAATACCCGGCTAGTCTTAACACAAAGAGATAAGGCATGGGAAGCATGATGTCAAAACAACATAGACAAAACAACCTCAAACTAATTAATAAGTCCAAACAATAAATAAGAATTTACAAGAGAAACCACTACTCTGATATCCAGGCAAATCACAAAACAAACCCTCAGAAATTTTGGGCAGCCATCAATAAAATACTTCAACCAGGGAAAACCACTGCCCCACTCTCTAATATTGACACCTCCACTAGCAGTACCGCAACTCAGTTTATTGAATATTTTACCAGCTCCATTCAAAATCTGATTAAAAACAGCTCTCCTGCAACTCACACAAACACCAATAATTGATCAAAACTGCTTCTCCCTTCAACCAGTCCCAACCAACACAATATATAAACTCCTGACAAAACTAAAACCCAGTACCCTTGTGGCTGATAGACTCCCAGGTGAATACTTCAAGATTGCAGTCAAAGTAATGTCATACCCCATCTCCATCTTAATAAACAGGTCAGTCATTGAACAACATATTCCAACTCTTTGGAAAATCTATCATATAATACCAATACACAAAGGTGGCAATTCAAATGAATTATCAAACTACCGTCCAATTGCCATACTATCCTCCATATCAGAAATACTTGAGAGATGAGTACATTCCCACATACTAAACAATTTACTAGCTAACAACCTCCTGGCTGAAACACAACACAGATTCCAACTCAACCATAATACAATACCACCCTTATCAGTTTCCCCAACACCATAAATCAACAATGGAACAAAGGTAATCTTGTCTCTACCATATTTTAGGACCTCTCCAAAGCCTTTGACATGGTCTCTTATTCCAAACTACTAACTGTATTCTCAGAACTCAAACTATACAACTCCACACTGTTATGGTTCAAAAATTCTCTCTCAAACTGTCAAAAACCCATAAAATGAAAAAACACCATACCCCCCTTTCTCCCTGTAAATTTAGGTGTTCTACACGGATCCATTCTTGGACCCCTTCTCTACACCATATTCACCAACAACTTACAGAAAGCCACCATCCATGCCAACCTGATCCAAGATGTAGATGATTCTACCCTAATCTGCTCTGTCCCATCACTCCAACAATTACAACAAGTCACCCAAGAGTCATTTTCAGCAATAGAAAAATGGCTATCTGACTCACAACTAATACTCAACCACCCCCCAAAACAACTAATGTTATTCCATCCCTTTAAAGCTACTGACCCAATTCCATTATTTTAAATAACATCATCCAACAATGTCCCTATCACACCTGTTGCACAAACTAAACTATTAGGAGTAATCAAAGATCTCAATTTGAAATTTGACACCCACTATAGATGCAAAAATTACCTAACCTCTGATAGTACAGTCACCATGCAAGAACACACTTACTCTTCACACTACTGTATGTCTCCCAGTACTAATCAACCTATACAAAGGTGACCTAAACAAGCTAACTATCTGCTATAACAAAATAGTGAAATTTGCCACCAACTCATACTACTGATCCCAGTATCACCAATCCCCTTAAAAAGCTATCCTGGCTAGAATTACCAAACCTGTTAACCTTTAACCGATTTACAATAGTCTACTAAATCCTCTATCAACCCAAAAAAAAAAAAAAAAACAAGCCCTACAAGGACTACCACACCACTACACCAGCAATCATCCACTAAGATGTGCCAACAAAGCAATAGTTGAAATTTCTAAAAGTAATTATAACTCTGGGGACTCCCTCTAAGCTAGTGCTGCCGCAAAAACATGGACTACACATCCTCTAGATATTCGATCACTAGATAGCATACATAACTTTAAGTGCCTTTTTAAGTCATACTTATCCTGTTCATGGACTTGCTCCTGCTCTAGCCCTGGCTAAATCCTACCAATATTTCTGCTATCACCTCCTCTCATTCATGTCAGAGCTGTCTCATACAGAACTACTAGCCCCCTAAAATCTGACAGAATGTATATTAGCATAATTTGTTCTGGATACTCTTACAGTTTACTGTGTGTGGTTACTGATGTATATATTATATATATTCACTACTGTATACAGTCTTGAATATATTTTTACTATATTTTTGCAGACTCTTGACTCCATCTTTACTGTATGTATAAATGTGTGCAGCTACTAAAGTGTGGTACAAATGTTGCCATTGTTTGAAATGTTATATTGCCTGTATTACTCTGTACATTATTATTGTGCAGTAGTGCAAATGTTACTTTGTTACATATTGTCTATTCTATTACTGTATAGAGCTTTTCTCTCCAGACCTCCACTGAAAATGCGTATCTCTGCCCAGTCGGACATTTTCCGGTAAACAAATGTAAAATAGATAAGATAAAAATAAATGTCTGGTCCTCATAAAATTTGTGGTTATCTGGCAAATCATTCAGGATTGAAGTTACTAAATAATGAGAGACATTTGAGTTTCAAACATTATATCCTTCAGAAAATTCTTGCTAATGCAAAACATGTTATTTTAATAAATGCCTAAGTCTATAAGAACATATTTAAAATGTCTCCATTATTTTGGGTCTTTGCCTGCGTGGTATATTTGGCATTATTTAGAATCATGGATCTAAGAAGGTGAATGGTATGGTTGGGTAAAAATAAGGATCTTCAGGCACAGATGCAGAGGCAATTACTCTGTCTCAGAAAGCAGACTGCTGTGTACAGTTGATGTGGGGATATATATTTCAGCTAGACACTTTCAAGGATCTTGGCATGCTTGACAGAATAGGTAGAAGAGATAGCTAGAGCAGTGGATAAGTGCTGCGACACTAATGCTGCAAATTCTGTATCATAGGTTCATGCGTTCATAGGTAGGTACTAGGTTATCTGCCCGAGGGCATTTATAAGCCTAGCCAGAGTGTGTCAGCTTTCGTCGCCCCATTGATTAATTAACTGAGCCTCTGTCAAGAAGAGTCAATGAAGTGATACCAGGGGTGTATTTTCTGTTACCCATCCACTCATCAAGGTTTCTCTTGAAGAGTGTTAGTGAGGTGCTCTGCCTAATGTAGGTAGGAATTTTGTTCCAAAGCATGGGGAGTCTCTGTGACAGGAATCTATCCCTCCAGCATGTTCTATTTATTGCTGTGATGAGGTTTAGCTCACCAGAGCGAGTGGCTCGCAGTGACTTGGATTTCTTTAGGTGGAGCATGTCCATCAATTCTGAGTTGGACATTGCTTTATAAGTCAGGCAGAGATGACCTCTGATTAAACGATATGCCACTGAGTACAGCCGGACATTTTCCAGTCGGGCTGCATAGGACATATGTGTGAGGCCAGTAATCACCTTGGTGAGGTACTTTTGTGGTCTTTCCAGCTGTTGGAAGTGTCTTGTGAGGTACATCCCAAATGGGGTATTGTACTATATGATGGGTCTGATGAGTGATGAGTAGAGGGGCACTATAACCCATCAAACTGCTGTGATAAAGTAAGAGCTGAATCACAGGACCAAAGTTCTACATCATCTAGTTAGTTTATATATATTTAATCACCTATGGTTGCAAACATTGTATAGTGGATGAAAGGATGAGATCAGTGATCTAAGTGGCAGAAACGAGGTTCCTTCATAGAATAGCAAGGCTCAGTGTCTGTGACAGAGTGAGATACTTGGATGGTATGAGTAAGTTGAGGTAGAGTAGACACTTTACAAGGGTAGACCCATAGCATCTTCCACAGCAGATGTACCAGGAATCATCCTTTAAATGCGAGTTGTCATAATGGTTACCATATTTACCTCACAGACAAAAGGAACAGAGTTTGATTCTCAATGAATGAAATTCATAAACTTAAATTGTCCCTCAATGGCAGCTAGCCTATAATAGATTACAGGCTGTTGCAAGGTGCTTTTTGTCTCACTTTTCAGGATGATTCATATGGTCTAGCTGTTAAGATTCCTAGTTTTCACCAAAGCAGCTTGGGTCTGATGCCCAGTATGGGAATGCGCCACTTTTTTGGCCTTCCTATGTGATATGTTGATATAATTACCTTGTCTGTAGCCTTTTTTTCCTGGCCCATAATGTCCTATTTGGATACAGGAAATCATTATTCTTTCGGGAAAACTTAGAGTTAGAAAGCCCCCCAAAGGTCATTAGCCTAATAATCTATGGAAGGAGACCTCAACACAGGGGTTTATATATTTTAGCTTCTCTGGGAACATTTGTGGATCGTATAGTATGAGATGAAACATTTATCTGGGAATTGGAAAGTCTTATGTACCCATTCAGCTTATTACCATAATGATGTTTGCCAAAGAAAGTGGTTTAAAAATGAATGAATGAATGAGTACTTTCTGATTCAAAAGTTTATGCAGATTCTAGCCTGACAAGTTACAGATATACACTGTGACTAGACTGCTGACCTTCACTAATTTATTTTAGCACTATAAAGTAATACAAGCTACATCTTAACAAATGCTCATCAGTAGAAAATAAACCACAGAGTGTGAAAAAAAATGTTCTATATTAATGCTACCAATTGACATCAATGTGCAAGGTATTTGAATAAACACATTTTTCACCATACTGTATGTTTTAGTTTCTTGTGCTCGGTATTGATTGACCAGTGCTATGCTTTTGTATTATTAAGAGCTTTCATATTTTGATTTTATTTAGGTATATGTATGTACTGGAAATCAATTTAAGTGGAGCCAAGTAACTTAATTTCTTAACTTGTGTAATCTCCTGAGTAGGAAGGTGGAGGTGCAGACCTCTCAACTGCCTAGATTTTCACAGAATCTACAGATTTTTGCCTCATATATTTGGTCTGTTCCTCATAAAATTTGCGTTTTTTTTGACAAAGCACTGGGATAACCAGAAGGTTGAAGTCACTAAATAATGACACACATTTTAGTTTCAAACTTCAAATCCTTCAGAAAATGTATGTTAGCACAAACACTGTTACTCTAGCAACTTTCAATGTTTATACAGACACTGTTATTCTAGCAACTTTCATTGTTTATAAGACCAATATTTAAAATCTGTCCCTATTTTTGGATCTTTATCCCCCCCCATTTTGTGAGGCTTTGTCTAGATTTCTTGCACTAAGATGTTGAGAGGTGTAGAAAAGTTGTCAAATGATGTAATATATGGCTGTGTCTGTGTGTCCCAGTAATTAATTCAAAACAAGACCTATAATCTTTTTTCCATGATTAAGTTTATTTTCTGATCTATTTGCTAAGTATTCAATATTTTTTGCCTGGCGTAGTTCTCTCTCAAGAGCTATCTGATTCCAAATGAATGAAAGAGACTGACATAGCTTACTCTATTACTTGACCTGACATTTTAAAATAGTTGTCTAAGATTTCAATGGCTGTGATTTAAAAACGTTTTTTTCCAAAATCCTTTGGTTGCCTCAGTCAGTGTCAGTGACTAAAACTAAAATTTGCCTTTGGAACAACTGAAATTGCTAGTTTGATTGCTGGCAGCTATGTATCTTAGATTATAAAAATAGTGTTGAAAATGAGCATGCCTGTGAAGTTAGAAGTAAAGAAATTCACCTGTGTTAATCTTCAGAGGTAGAAGCAATGAAATTCATTGTGTAGCATTCACAGCCAATTGAAAGTTGTAAAAAAAAAACATGTATTTTAGGACAACCCTCTGATAGGTTTTATGAAAAAAAAATAAAAACAGTTTTCACAATAAAAATGTGACCTTAATATTACAATTTTGTGTGAAAAGTAAATTCTTAGACTAGATAGGATAGCCAATATCATGTGCTCTGTAGAACATACTTTTATTACATAAACACACTTGAAAGAAACAAAGTGGGAAACAAAATATTTTCAACCCTATTTGCTTGATTTTTATAGAGAACTTAAAATCACTCTATTGTAATTTCTCTAGCATTTAATTTAGCGGAAGCCCAAGTCATTCAGTTCTTTGGAGGTCACAGCTATTATTCACTTATATTCTGATACACCATTCTTTTGCTGAAAAAAACTATATGCATTTAATCGTATTTGCCATTTATTTGTATTATTACTTGTTGTTTTCTCCATTGCAATTCTGCCATATTTTTTATCTTTCTCATGTCAGTGTAATAATTTAGAAATCAAGTTGAGCTATGTTTTTTCTTGGTATTAGCACAGGATGTCGATGTCCCCATCAGTCTACAGAGTTAAACAATCTGCAGAACAATTTAGCTATGCCTCCTACCACTTTATTACAATTTGTCTTCTTTGTCATTCATGCACATCATATTCCATTTTTCATTCTTTTTGATGTTCCCCTTGTCTCTCAGGAAAATAATTTTATTCATGTAATAAACTAGAGTCCCAATCTATTCGGCTTCGATCCGGTTTTAATAACAACTCAGAACACAGCATATATTTCACAGAGAACAAAAGGTTAGAAAAATCATGAGAAAAAATATAAGCATATCAAAATAATGTGTGTACAATTTCTTCAAGGTTATTAACACATTATTTGTGGGTACACAGTCTTCACAAGCAGAGCTGGACTTATCAACAACTTACTTATTGCAAAGAAGTCAAGTTCTGTCTGTCTGCAACTTGTATATAACTTGCAATGTCCCTTGCATATAATGTGTAATATTCCTAAAGAGTTTTAGTAAAATACTACGGATGAGCTTTGGAAAGTGATTGGATATCTAGCCTGAAAATAGTTATTCGAAGTGTGGCACTCATCAAAGTAGATCTCCTTCTGTTTGTGACACAACCCAAGTGCCACAGACACAGGAATGTCACCTGTTCAAGCCATAGAGTACAACATATTTTTTTTTCTTTAATTAGGAAGATTCCAGGATCATTGAACTAGAAAGAGATCAAAGCATCATTACTTAGTGATGAACCTGTCACAAAGCCAGATAACCATATTGTCAGCAAATGTCATGGCTGAGATGTTGGCTTAAGAGATGTTAATAAATGTAATTGATTAATGTAATTGGGGTTTATAAATGTAATTGAAAGGAGTGGACCAAAGAGCAAGCCTTTAGATATACCGCTGCAATAATTTTTGCATGTGGAAGAAAGACATCCCAGTGTATTAAACAAATACAAATTCAGTAGGTTCATTGGTAAAGCAGACAGGTGACAAAGATACTGAAGTGTGTATGCATGATGCAGGCTTTCGTTCACACCATATAGTCTGTCTAGCGAGTAAATGAATCTTGAGATATTTATTGTCAGCAAATGAAAAGTGCAATTTGCAAAGGATTTTGAAATGCTTATTTCTACTACATAAATTAAGTTCTAGAACTTATGAAGATATACCCTGTAAATGCACTGATAATATATATATATATATATATATATATATATATATATATATATATATATATATATATATATATATATATATATATATATATATATATATACACGGTGTGGGAAATTCCTTCCTTTCCTTAATGTAGTGTGATCTCGGAGCTGGACTATATAGTTAGCAGGGGGTGTGGGTGGTGTGATATTAGGTATAAGAGTTTCCTTTACTTGAGCTCCTATACGGATATCACGTAATCTGTCCAGTAACAATGTCAAATCTGCTGAATTCATTCAGCTGATTTAACATTGTGCTGTGTTGTACATTTTGTCTTTTCTTTTTTGGTGCATCGAACAGAAAATATTTTTTGTTATTCATTTTAATACTAAACTATATATATATATATATATATATATATATATATATATATATATATATGTGTGTGTGTGTGTATATATATATATATATATATATATATATATATATCTAGCTATATATATATATATATATACATATATACACACACACACACACACACACACACACACACACACACACACACATGTCTACTTCACATCACCTAAAACCCATTTGATTGACTTTCACTTCACCCAGACCAAATCACCTAATTTCAAAATACTGAAAACTCATAGACTGAATTTCATTTCACTGAAAGCTTACAATGCTAAATTTCAAAAGGCTAACCATTCAACCATAAACAAACATACTCACAATACTAATAGCTACCTCTTTCCAGACCTTAAAAAACACTTACTTACCCTCTTAACAGAAACCAAACTAAATGGGGGGCTACACCCCACATACCCCTCAATGTGGGAGTTGTGCCCCCCAACTATATATACTAACTCCAGGATCGCACTGCAATGGGGAAAAGGGCATATACCTTTTACTTGCTTTACAGTACTCTAGACACTGCCACTACTGCTGGGAATGCACAAATCATCCACCATATTACTTCGACACTTCCCATAAAAATATACAAACCCACATTTAAAAACATTACATTACTTTCTGCATGACTGTCAGTATTCTGACAGTCAGCACCATAAGTCACAGACATTCTTTTTATCACAAATAAATCACAGGTGAATGGAAACCCATATCATGTCTATGGCTTACAATTCAGTGAAATGAGATTCAGTGAAATGAGTTTTCAGTATTTTGAAAATTAGATGATTCGGTCTCAGTGAAATGAAAGTCAGTCAAATGGGTTTTAGTTGATGTGAAGTAGACCTATATATATGTTAGAGAGTTATTTGGTTTCCCAACTAAATTAACTGGCTATTTTAAAAGGTATACAATAAACAGTTTTAATTCCTTTTTCAAACTTCTTTTTTTATGAAAGGAAAATAAAATTGATGGCATTGCAGGATAATCTTAAGAGAAAAGTAATTTGTAAGGGATCATTTATTAATCCCTGTTCACAGTGAATGAATTTAAAGACAAAAGTCACAGCAACAGCATGATTTTCTTTTCCCTGCATCATTACATTATGTGGTTCTTGTAGAGTATCTGACAGACAACTGCAGCAGTTTCCAAACTGATGTACAAAATGACGTGTGATAATCAGATTCAGAAATCTAAATGAATAAACTTTAAAATGCCTAAGAAAGCATGATAAGGTTTGTTAAACACTCAGATAAGCTTATCCTGGGGAAACATGAATAATTGTCATTCCCTGTACATTGGCAGACCTCTCCAAGCAGCCAATTAAACTCTGTCAGGAAACTCGCCATTTATCACCAGCAATGGCACATGATGAATAGTGGCACAGTACAGGAAAGCAGCAGAGCGTGAAGTCAGGCCAGCAAAGGCCGAGGCTGTCCACGCTCAGCTTCAGTCAATGAACAGAAAATGATGTCTGTTATTTATAGTCAAAGAGTGGCCAGCATGCCGTTTGGACTTTAGTCAGTCAATGTGCACTTCCTCTATCACATATTTATTTGTTCAAGAAGTGTATGTTAAAAAGTTCCATTCACTTCCAGCCTGGACTTACGGTTCTCCATTAACAGTACTAGCATTACTGCAAGTAATAGCATTTAAAATTTTCTGCTAATTTTATTTTTAGTATTGATTTTGAAACATTGAAATGGTAATTATTTGAGGCCAATAAGAAAGACTGTTGCTCTGTGTATTGTAATGAGCATCACTGGAAATACCATCTTCCAAAAATGCAGTTTCCGATTATACCTGAAGCATATAAAAATAGGCTTTCATTTTGCTGAATTAGTTAAACATTAGTGAGAGAATGCCCTTTGGTAATGAAACTATCACATAACTTAAAGAAGTGCAAAATGACCTTTCAGTGATAATGGAGATTACTGGATCGCACCAGTGTTTTTGCATAGCCCTCAGAACGATACAGCAGTTGCATAACATCTAGGAGCCACTGCATATAATCTCGGCCACAGTTCTCAACTTCTTTGCTCAATAAGTGAGGCAAAGCATAGCAATAAAGAAAAGCTTTTTACATTTATCATATTTTGTGGTAGTAACAGCTTCAGGTGTAAACGGAGAACACTGGTCTCTGCATAACCATGTCAAGCAATATTCTCGATTTGCACTTGCACGTGGTCCGGTGTTCTCCATTATTTTTGACCTTTCTTTAGTTTTAGGAATATTAACAAAAGTAAAAGGATTAATTTTTACCATCTGACTTAACAGTGAGCATTTTGCAAACACCTGAATACACCAGTTTTACTCTCATTCAAACCGCTGTGCTGAATCACAGAAATTTGCTGCATTCCCTTCTGTGTTCTGCTGAAAAAAATAATTTTTGTTGCAAGACAAGGTGACATAATATTTCAGTTGGTTTTAATTACTCAAAGTGTTTCAGTCACTAGTTTGCCTCCTGACCGTGGTATCGTTTTTGTGGAGGTGCATGTGCTTCCTGTTGGACTCTGTATGACTAATCATTTATCATTTAGTCTGCATGCAGTTAATTCATCCATCCGCCCACAACCTCTTTTTCTCATTATTTTGAACAGGGGGTAATTGGCGTTCATCCACATCCAGCTGTATCCCCCTCCCTAGTTAATGCCTCTAGACCTGAAAGCAAACCTTCCTCGCTTGTGGTTGTCAAAGTTTGTGCATAACTATAAATTTGTTGATGTTTTTCATTTTTCCAACTGACTTATAATTGCTGCAACATGATTATACTATGTCAACAATAAGTGCGACAGTATCAAAATAAGCATTTAAATTGTACTATATTACATTTTGCCAAAAACATTTCACATCATACCATATAGGTGACATAGTCTTCCAATAAGACATTGCTGTAAGAGATCTAGGTACCTTTGTTATTATCTCTGTATCTTTAGAGCATAATATCCTCTGAAGTTCAGAAATCCTTTTATCTGAGTCATCTCATTTCCAAAGGCATTTCCACTAGATTCAAAGGTGTCTTAATTCCCTTTTAATCTTCTCTTATCAGATTATTTTTTGAATATAATGCTCTTTTTACTTTTTTTGGCATACAATTATCTATATATATATAACTCACCTTATGAGAATTTAGTGGCTTCTATCTAAAAAGAGCAGGGGCCCCAATAACCCAGTTATCCAGACAGACTTACATCCCTCTCTATGTGGTATGACTCCTCTAAACTTCCCGGTGGTGATTTCTGTCTAGTCTTTCAAGCCATGAAAAGCTCAACCTTGTTGGAAAGCCTAATCTTTTATAGAACAAATTGTTCTTGACTTACCAGGTTAAAGGAACTAAATCTTCATCAAAAGGTAAATAAGATAGATTGATGTGATATATTCATATATTAAGATATCATCTTTATCTGGAACAAACGTCTACATGTCAGGCGGAGTAGCACCCTTGAAACCTGCAAGGCAAACCTGAACAACTGTATTGGTGCTCTCATATTGTTTTACACACTGTCGTAGTTTGCCTTCCTTGATCCTGTGGAGGCCTTCTGAGTGTGGTTTATTGGCTAAGTTTGTAATGGTCTATAGAATAATTGCCTAGGACTTACAAATGATTGATTAGGTTCATAAATATAAACAAGGTTAACGACCACCAGGGCCTTTATAACACTAACTGTGCAATCTGTCCCAATTCTGTCCCTGTATTTCATGGGTGTTTACTATAAGGGGGTATGCTAAGATGTTTTTGCAGGTTACATTGGAGGATACGTTAGTTTGGGCATTACTGTCTGCCTCTGTCAGAGACACGGGACCAAATACAGGGTGAATTTCCTATTTCCCATCCATTAATCAAGGTCCCGCTTAAATAGGGTTAGGGATGGAATCTGCTTTACGTGGATGGGGTGCCTCTTCCAGAGCATGGGGATCATATGAGACATATATCTGTTACACCAACATGTGTTGCTTATGTATAGCTTCATAAAAATATACCTTCTTCTAAACATGAATTGGCAGTGTTATCTTCTTAATGTTAGTAGCTAAAAAACTGTGAGAACTAAATGAAAATTGAAAAATAATATCTACAGAGGATGGTGCTATAGACAATATGTATGATCTGCATTCAAAGGAAAATCATATTGCTAAAAAATCTTCATTAGAAAAATATGTTCCCTAGTGGATGCCAAAGCAAAATATAAGACACAGCTGTCAATTAATATGATTTATTTCTTACATTTTATGTTTTAGTGTTTTATATTAACCTGTCTTTTTGTTGCTAGAAATGATTGATCTGTATTGATTCAATACTTGTATTTAAAAAATCTAGAATGCATGCTGATTAAATACAATCAAGAATACAGGTGTATAAATTGGTATATTCCCATTTTAGGTTTCATTTACAGCTGTTTTCTCAGACACATGTATATGCATTATGGTTTTAATCTTGTATTGTTTAGCATTCATAAGAAGGAATGTGATATGGGTATAGTGTATGTCTTGGATTTATAGACAAGTGCTTTGTGCCTGTGCACTGCTGCTGTTTGAAGTATTTGCTCTGAAAGGTGATTCATAGATAAAAACATTTGCCATCTGCATTGTTTTAGAATTAATCTCACTCTACACATGGCTACTACATCTGCTAATTAATCCACTATGTTAACATTCTCTATGATCCCAGCATATGAAGGCATATTACATGAGCCTTTTTATACCATTATTTAGTAATCTATTAAGTTGAGAACATAGGGCCAAAATTATATGAAATCAAATGCAGTGATATAAAAGATATGTTTTCATGGTACACCTACCCAGTTGTAAATATGTTAACTTATTAAAACAATCAGTATGTAATGGGTTTCATTTCTAGATAAGGGAAATGATTGTGTGTTTCTTAAATCGGATTCAAAGAGTGTTACGTATGTTGTCAGGAATATGATGGCTGCTACCATGTTTCTTATCATGCAGTGGTCCCATAAACTGTACATCTTATCTGATTCTCTCTATCCCCATATCTATATGTATACAAATAGGTGTGCATGTATGGAGATATATCCACAAATACACACTTACACATGTACACAAGTGTGTTTGTGTGTGCATGTGTGTGCATACCTGTGCAACTGTCTGTTTATTCATCTGTCTTTATCCTTCCTTATTTTCTTTCATTGAAAAAAGAAACTGTATTTGTTACTTTATAATGCCAAAATTCATGATAGAGGTGTTGATTGCAGAGATAAAAATGTGATGATCAAACCAAACGTTTAATAAAGTAAACGGGGCCACCAATATGTTGAGTGCTACTGTTGATGTATTTTCAGTATGAAACTAACAGAAATGCAACTAACATTGATGTTTTGAGGACATTTGATATGAGGAGCTGTTAAGGTACAGAGGTTAGGATTATCATGATGTGCTATCTGCTTTTTCTAATAGCTGGGACTAGGAAGTGTTTCAGGGAGCCGTTAATTTAGTGGATACAGGACAGGTAGATAATCAATATATGGATATGTAGAAATTATTACAATTCTGTTGCTGCATTACAATGGATGCTAACTCATGCGTCCTGTTCAAAAAAGTCAAACTATTTTATTTTTATGTTATTTTATTTTAACATTTGTTTACTAGGATAGTCCATCTGGGCAGTTTTTGCTCATTTACAGTGCAGGCCCTGGGATATACACATAATAAAACAGAGGAGTAGGTTTACAGCTAAACGTAAGATAAACACAAAATTGCAAAAGATTCCATTTAATAAATCAAGATAGCAAAAATTACAGGTTCAGTATGTACAATATGCTCAAAGTAAGGTTCTTGTGGTTTATACAAGTTAAAAACAGTTATTAAGTCTAAAATGTTATAATATAAAAACAGAACTGATGCGAATCCTTCCTGTACAGTAGGTGTTTTGTTTAGCAGCTGTAAGTAGGAGGTTATGAGGATGTTAGCTGAGAGTGGAGAAAAGAGTAGTTGGTCATCCAAAGTTGGGGTGATTGAGGATAATGGCAGAATTGGGAAATCCATATGCGGGTGAGTGTTGTGGAATGAGTAGGATGGAAAAGAGGAAAGGGAGGAATAGAAGGGTGGTTGTGAGAAAGAGGTGGGTGCTGGATGAATTAGCTATGATTAGCCAGGGGAAGTAGATGAGCAGAGACATCTGTTGGTTATATGGGTCCTGAGAAGTTGTTTGAACTTGGCCGAGTTAGTGGTATTAAAGATATTCTGGGGAATGGCATTCCAGGACTTGGTGATTTGGTTGGAATACAGGGAGTCTCCAAAGCTGTTATTGGATTTAATGACTTTTAGTAGGGATTTGTTGGTAGATCTTAGGGTTTTGTGGTTTGTGTATGGTTTGATGAGTTTGAGGACTGATGGGCAGTTTTCTGGTTTAGCAATGATGGTATGTGGAGTTGTAATCTACTGGAGGGAGAGGAGGTTGGGTAGTTTTAATCAGTTTAGTTGATGAAGTGCTAAGTAGTGGTGGGATCTATAGTTGGATTTTTTGGTGAATATAGCAATCTTATTGTAGTATGCCTTCATTTTGGCTAGCTATGTTTTTTGAGGGTAGTAAAGATTGGAGAGGTGTATAACAAGGTGGAGATTCTATAGAGTAAGCCAAGTCTGATATATGTATTTTTAATGACTAGGGCAACATGTTTACGAAAGTTCAGGTTACTGTCAGTGGTGACCCCTAGTAGTTTGTTTTGGGGAGCTGGTTCAATTTTTGTATTATTGGCTGAGTAGATTATAAAGGGTGTTGTTTGGGTGGTGGGCTTTTTGCTGGAGAAAAGAATTCATTTGGTTTTGTTGGGGATCAGGATTAGTTGCTGTTTGGAGATGTAACTTTCACTATCTGAGAAAGATTTTTGGGTTATTACAAGAAGTTGAGACAGGGAGGGAGCACCGCAGATCAGAGTAGAATAATTCGCATATTAGACCGTAGTGGCCAGGTTGGTTGCAGAATGTAGTTTGTTGGTAAAGACTGTAAAGAACAGTGGGCCTCTTTATGTAGAACTCCTACTGAAATGGGTAAAACTGAAGATAGTTCATTCTGCCATTTCACAGCCTGTTATTAGTCTGAGAGACAGCTGTGAAACCAAGAAAGAGGTGAGTGAGATACATTTAATGATGCTAGTTCACTGAGAAGGTTTTGATGAGATACTGGTTTGGACATATCTAAGAAGACAAAAGCAACATGTAGCCCTTTATTTTTTAGATGGTTAATGGTATTTCTGAAGCTTAATAGGACAGTAATAGTGCTATGCTTACACCTGAATCCATGCTGGGAGTTGGTTAGTATGCTATTACTGGTAAATATAAGTAATAGCGTTGTTGAACATTTTTTTCTGCTGGTTTATTTGCATAACCTGCTGGTCAAAAAGAAATGGTGTCACTCATGTTTAATATTAATAAGTATATTTACACACACACACACACACGCACACACACACACACACACACACACACACACACACACACACACACACTGTTACATATACATGCAGAACTTAAAAAGTAAGACACAGTGTAGTTGTTTCAGTAATTTACTGACACTTCAAGAATGTTTACAGTATCAGATAGCACATTACATTGTCCTAGTCCCCTTCAATAATTCACAATGACACCAAATTATAATTGTCAAACTTTATTAATTTTATACACAACTATATTACATTATTTTCAAATATTAACTGCAACAGTAATTCCCTTGTAACCACAACATGAAAATCCTTATAATATGCATCAGGGCAGCATACCCGCTCACCCTGTCTGAATAAGCAGCGTCCATACCTCCACTCACTTATATCAGTCAAGAAGTGTCTTAGAGCTCACTTTCATACCCATATTTCATTGCATCAACAGCCAACACCAAGAGGGGGAACAGAAGAGGGACAAGCCTGCCCCTCTTCTCCTCCCAATACCCACCTCCATAACCATAGTAAACAAATTAACCAAAAGAAAAAAGGGAAGGGTGGGTGAGTTGCAAATTCATGCCACAATGTGATTCTTCTTCACATTTACAGTATTATAAAAACCAAAGCCCCACCCTATATTTATCTCACTTCTTCTAAATTAACCCATTCTTTTCCAAAGTCTGGTCCAACCTAACTTTTTTCCTTAAGCTTAATCTTAACCCCCCTTTCCCACCCCCACCCCATTTAAATAAGTCAAACCCTCATCAAAGAAGTCCCTGGACAAATTGGTTAGTTCACAAACCTCATTTGTCCCTGTGCCTTTCAATAATACACGATGACACCAAATGACATTTGATGACCTTTATTAATTTCACACATAACTATACTACATTATTTTCAAATATTAATTGCAACAGGAATGACCATGTAACCACAACATGAAAATACTTATATATCAGGGCACTGTACCCACTAGCCCTCTCTGAATAAGCAGCATACATACCTCCACTCACTTACTCTTGTTAATCAAGCACAGTCCAACAGCTCACTTTCATCCCCAAAACTCATTACATCAACATCCAACACCAAGAGGGAGAACAGAAGATGGACAAGCCTTCCCTTCTTCTCCACCCACCACCCTGATGACAAGCTGTTCCCCCTCTCTTACAACAGAACTTTCATTAAACTTTCTAAAAATAAACTTAAGTGTACATTAAGTAAAATTAAACCAAACTCATTCAAGTGCACCCCATCAGATATAACCAAACTGGGACCTTGTCATCAAAATCCCTATGGTCTATCATATACATACCCAAAAACTCACACTGCCACACCAGCCTATGGTTAACAAATCTCTTTGCGTGCTTCATTGAATTAAACTAGCAGCATTCCTCCAACACATGCCCGGTACTATCACTGACCATACAGTGCAAACATCTGCAAAATAAACAGATCCTCCCTTATCTTATCCACCAACTGCTTCTTAGGAATTATTCCAAAATCATTACCAACTAAATGTATCACCAATATTCATGGAAGTCCCATCCATAACCATAACAATTCAATCTCACCTAAGACCTCTAAGCACATGCCAACTAACTGTCCATCCCAGTTGATGCAAACCCAAGATATACAGATGGCACAAGATGACAATCTCCTGTCCTGAAAGACAAGAAAAAAACTAATCATCAATTGAATCCATTATAAGATAAAAAGGCAATGGAAGACCACCTCCCTATTTTCTGGATAACTTCAGTGGATCTGCTTTCCCTTGCTAAATCTGAAGCCCTACCAATACTAAAAGAATGAGTGGAGAACCTCTCACCTGGAAAACCTATACATTTCAGCTCCCTTCTTATTACATGTATAAAACTGATTATCCATTACCACCTTTCCCCCACTCAACTGAAAAAACAAATCATGAGGACTCTCCACATGACTCCACATCAATTCCACAGGCCAACACACCAGACAAAGCCCATAATTCCTGTCTTTCCTAAACACTATCTGCATGTCCTTCCCTAACTGATCTGTTTTAGACCTATGTAACCAAATGTGCACTGACCTGGAAAAACCATAACATCTTTCCTAACTAATGACCCTAACAGCTCTGACACCCCAAATGCCCCAAAATACATCCATAAACACAAAGTAACCCACAAAACATAGTCCACAGACTCACCCACCACTAAAGCTAAACACTTCAATAAAACTTTCAAAATCTGTTTTGTCAGTAGCCAACACATATCTATATTCATGCCAAACACTCTACCCCATCCTCTCAACATACACCCCACCATCCTGGACTTTGTAAAATAATGGAGTACAACCACCATTCCCCTCCAAAAAAACACACTGATTCCAATCCTCTCAGATGCATCCAAGAACACTGCAGTATCTCTTAACCAACCCAATCCATCTGCCAAAAAGATACACCATTAAACCACTCTAAAATGACAACCAAAGAGCCAAATCAGCCCACACCAACTTGTTAAGCCTAACATAATGCTATTTGCTCTTCCCTCCTTTTAACAAAAAGGCCGCTGACCTACAAAATGTACATCCTGGATGAACAGCCTGTCATGCAAATTTCAGAAGCCCTAAAATCTCCATAACCTCCCTAATCCGCACCTTACCCTTGCACACCACCCACCCAATCTTCTCCTTCAATCAAGCTATCTTATCAACCAGCAAGTAAAACAACCCACATTCTGCATTCACTAATAAACCTATGAAATCCAATGCCTTAGCTGGGCCTTCCAGCTTCTGCCTAGCCAATGCGTCCCCCAACTCATCACACATTCCCAAAAACTCTTGCAAACCTTCAAACACTCCCTCAAACCCCTCCCAACTATAAAGAAATTATGTAATTAATCCACTGCCTTCTGTGTATCCACCTTCTGCTGCCAAACCGATGAAGTACAATGTTAAATTTCTCAAAAGTAGTGCAGGCTACTCAGCATCCCTTTGGCATAGCTGTATCAAAGTAAAATTTGTTCCCAACTACCACTCCTAATAACAACCACTCCTCCTGTACCATCAAAATGTGAAATGTGGATTCAGTGTTCACCTTCACTAACCACAGATCCTTAAACCCCTGAATAACCTTCACAGCATCATCCAAATATGCATAACTGACCATGGCATTCTGGACTGAAATTAAGTAATTAATGGAACTTCCTTCTGTGTACGACAAATAGTGAATCTTGGGAACCAAAGCCAGAGATGAAACCATAAAAACTTTGGAAGGGGGGGGGGGGTTATCAAAAGGACCCAACAATCAACCTGCCTGTTGTTCCTTCTCCTCTAGCCGCACTAGTATATCCTGCTACCCTCATACAGATACAAAATTCCTACAGACTACCATATCCTTCACCACACTTGATTTAATATAAACCCCCCAGAAAATTTTGCTGGAACTTATGCTGCAATACTCCCACCTTAATGGAAGAATGTGTCCCTTGGCCATCCCTTTGCCCATAAAGGACACCCATCCCTGTAACCCTTGAAAATTCTCCCTCCCTCAGAGATTCTAAAACTGTTGAGAAGAAGAAGGATAAACCCCCCACCAACTGAAAGTGAACCCAAAGTCACCATATTAACCTCCTGCTGACCACACTAAACCCCGCCAGATGGCACCCTGCACACTCTGAACAAGTATGCAAGAACTTACACCCTACCTATGAGTAACATCCTTCATTAAAAGCCCAACATACTCACCCCTTCTTCCCCTACCTTCCCCCTCTACTAACCACACCAAAACTATCCATCATAGTATCTAGCCATATGTCCAAATGTCTAACTTTCCAGTGGAGAGAGTGATCAACTGCTTTCTGCTTTCAAAACCTTTGATCATACCATAACCAAGCTTTCCATGACCACAAATTCTGAGCCTCCTGAATTGTAAGAAAATAAGCCAAGAGTGTCAAAGCCAAAGAAGTATCCTTCTCCAGCCAAACTGCCATGTAGTAGATGAACTCTACCACCCAATTATCTCTTGTCCTAGTTCGAACCCTATTGACTCTACTCTTCCCCATTGCCACTAAAGCTGCCAAAAGGTCCTTGCTATTTGCCAGCTCTGATTTCAGCAGTCACTGCAACCCTTCCGCATCAATTAATTCAAAACATCTCGACATACTCCCCCTTCAAACTTTTTTCCTTAACTGAGGATGGAATATGAAGGGTCAAGAAAACTGTCACTGTCGCTTGCCCTAAATCCAGCATACCTAACCAATTACCCGTCCGTAAGCCGAGATCCGGCCCAACTTCAGACAACAATCCTACCCCACCTACAGATGACCCGAATCTCCCCACAGACAACCCTACATTACCCTCTCCACTGATGACTTCGCCCTGTCCCGTGTTCATGACACATCTGCATACACCCACTAGACCCTCAAGCTTTACCCAACACCTGAAATACCACATCCCCACCTACCACACAATCATTCACAACACACTCCAAACCTGCTGTACCTAATAGGACTTCCAACAGCATGTCATTACCTGCCGCTCTGTCCTGAGCCACTCCAGGTGCTGGAAGGTCCATTGCAACCACCTCACTCACTCTCTCAGCTGCCATGCCAGCATCCCATGAGACACTGACCTGGTCTTCTTCATCTCTAAAAGTTGTCTCTTTTAGCTGGACTCAGCCGCATCATCTGCCATGATAGACTCCGCATTAGGCACCTCCTGGAACAGCTCTTCTGCCTGTGCCACGATGGCCTCTCACCACTGGCGTAGATTCTACATATTAGCCATCTTGTAAGAAAGAGACACCGTAAGATAGAATGAATAAAAAAAACAGAGATATAATACTTTTAGACTACAGGGCAGTGGTTGGGCCACAGCCTGAAGTAATAGAAATGATTAAGTTCAAATATTATACTGACAAGGAGAAGCTGCTTAGTACTACTGGCTATAAAAAATATGCTCACTATTACAAAAAAAAAAAAAAAAATATATATATATATATATATATATATATATATATATATATATGGATTCACTTCAGAATCTCGAAATTCCGAAACATCGAATTTCATATGGCCGAGACCATATGATCGAACTTTTGGAATCACGACATTGTGAACGGAGATCTGCATACAGCGTGGAATGGGAGATTTCCCTTTTGCTCGCTGTAGTGCGATCTCAGAGTTGGAATATTTAAGTAGCGGGGGTGGGGGGGTGCAGAGGGGCTTGCCCCAGCAGAAACATTTAAATTGTTGGTTTTTTTTTGATTTGTTTCAGAATTTCGATATTCTAAAACATCAGTCATATGGTCTCGGTCATGTGAAATTCGATGTTTCGGAATTTCGAGATTCTGAAGTGAATATATATATATATATATATATATATATATATATATTTATTTATTTTACTTTTTTATTTTTTTTTAATAGCGTGCATGTTTTTTATAAGCAGTAGTACTAAACTTCCATTGATCCATGTGCTGATGTGGCTGTCTAACTGCTTTAAAAGTTACTTAGAATAGTTGCGTTATACAAAAGTCAGTAGTTTAGTAGTAGTCTAGTACTATATCTCTGGTCATACCTTTCAACCATGCTCGCAACACCCCAGCACAATCTGGACCAAGCCAAAGCATGGGAGGACAAAGTCCAAAAAATAGGGAAAAACTTGAAATATTGCTCTTATAACATAACATATTGCAAGAAGAAAAGGCTCCACAACACATTGCATTCTCTGAAGACTATGACCTGTCAAACTCAAAAGCCTGTCACCATCTAATGAATGAAACTAATGTGAAGGTTAATGGCACTTATTCTTCATACAGTGGACCAACTGACTGGACAGAATTCAACACAAAACACACAGTATCAGTTGTAATCGTGTTAAAAAACAGAGAGCATCACTTCCCTGTACATGCGGATCTACAGTATTCCACACAAGGTTTCACTGCAAACCAATCAGCAGTGAAAACAAGTGCCTGAAGTCAAGTATTGTCAGTTTAGGTCTTTCAAAGCTGTAATTCCCAGTTAGTCGACTCAGTCCTGACAGAGTCACCACAACAACACAGCAAACCACAAATACCATGAGGAACATACTAACCATATGAGGCAAAAATCCAGACATTCTGCAAAAATCTGAGGAGTTGAAAGTTATGATGACTATCTACTACCACCACCACCACCACAGTTTACCAATGGATGTACCCCAAGAAAGCTTACTGGCTTCTTTTTAAACACTGCCCTACCCCCATAACAGTTAAGACATACCGTGCATGTGTGATGAGCAACCGTAATGAAAAGCCTGCAAAACTTCAGAAACCATGACTCACAACTCCAGGGGACAAAATCCAGCTTCAGAAGTCCATGAGACACTACCCATTTACCACCAATGTCCATCTACAAAGATAACCACTTCCAGAAAACCTCCAGATCGAGATTAATACAATGCATGACTAAATGCAAAAGCAAAGCATGCCCCATGCACATAGTAAGGCAATCTTAAAAGCAGCCATGCTAGCTAGATGATCAGCCTGTCAGGACCATGAGACTACAGCACAGCACTGAAACTACATAATGCCTGCAACCTGACCACCCGAGCCCCTTTTAACCTAAACAATCCCAGCAAACTACTTTGTGTTCTACTGGGAAGAAGGAAAGGAAAAAACAAAACAAACAAAAAACACAGCCAAGTGTACTCTAAGCTCATACCAAACTTTACCTCTTGCATGCACATAGCTATTAATGCAAGGCCTACCTGACCACAGCAGTACCTACAGGTCATCTCGGACGTAAGTCTGCACTGTTACAAATTCACACGATAATGTGATTCTTATTCCCAGTTACAGTATTATAAAAAAAACACAGTCCCACCCTACATCTACCTGATTTCCTCTAAAGTCCCCTTAACGAATTACTCCATTCTTTCTCAAAGTCTGGTCAAACCTCTTTTCCTTAATCTTAACCCTTTTTCCCAACAGATCTCTCACTTCACACCCCATTTAACTCATTCTAACACTCACCAAAGATGTACCTGGACAAACTGGCTTGTTCTCAAACTTTGTTTGTTATCAGATATAGACAGTCACTTTTCTGCTTGCCAGAAGAGCAGAATTTAGCTTTTGGCTTTCTTACTCATTGCAAATGTAGAAATGTAGAGATTCTTTTATGAAAATTTGAATTTTATCTAGATAGTTTAACTTATTTATTAATGCATTTATAATTTTGCATACTGATTCCAGTCCAGCTGGCCTCAATCACATTATACACGATGTGCAGAATTTGGCTAGTTAAATGCTTTTGTTTTCCTCTTACTCATGAAGGATTCATTTATTTTCCACCTGCATCAATCACATTAGTTTGTGCCACTTATCTGTGAGACATTTTGTGATAGTAAGAGCATGGCTAATGGGTTGCTTAAACTGATAATTAGTGCATTGGTCGTCTGACCCCAAATGGAACAAATGGAACAAATGAAGCAACAAAAACCCTGTGATCCTAGTGACAGTCCATTTTATTTTTGGATGCAGTAAAATTTGTACGTTAATCAAGTGTGCATTTAATTTGCTTAATACAAATATTATGCTTGCCTAAGAATTTATTAAACATAGGACAGAACTAAAGTAGCAGTACATGAGGAGGATTCCTGTCATGTGGTTGAACGATTAAAACATCAAACCTCACTTCAGCAAGATGAGAGCATCGAATGTCTTAATCATCAAAAGCCAAGATCAGCGAATCTCACCACATCGAATAGCAATAGTTGGCCAACATCTTACTTGTTACTTTTGGTATATATAACATGATGGGAATAAATATGTATATTCTTTGTAACTTGCATGCAACTGTTGGCCAACTATTGCTGTTCTATGTAGTAAGATTCACTGATGTTGGCTTTCAATGATTAAAACATTAGATTCTCTCATCTCGCTGAAATGAGGTTCAATGTTTTAATTGTTCGAACATATGGCATATATCCCATGAGGAAGATGGGAAGGACTTGTTTACATAGCAATCTTAGCTGGCGACATCAGCCTTGGATATATCCCAGTACTGCTAATAAAGTTTGTCCCCGAACCCCATACATGTGACAATAACAACACCAGTAGAGGATGCAACCAGATTGTTATTATTCACAGGATCATAACCTAAAATCAACCATAAGTATAGGCAGTATGACAGAAACTCTGCTCACTCTGACTGAAAAGAAAGGTTGAAAAATAAGGATTTCCATCCTTAAGGAAAGATCCTCCTTCTGCTCTGCCTGTAAACACCAGGGAAGAGAGGGAGTGAGGACCCATTTAGGAACACAGTGCCATAGACAATTCCCCATCCCACCTCACTTCCTGCCACTTTTACTTGCTAAACAGCCTCTTATATCACTCACACTCAACCTCCCTCATCATCTACAAATTACCAAGCAAGAAGCAAAATCTCTACCCTAAGTATCATGCCTCCGCTTAACAGCATGCAGTGAGTGACAAAACAGTCTGCATGCAAAATCTTGATAAGATAACAAAATGCAGAGGAAAAAAAAAGAAAAGGAGAGACAAAAGAGAAAATACACACAGTGCATTCTCAAACTATGTTACACAGCACTGAACGTCTTTAAAACATTTTGATTTTGTAAATATTGAAGTAAAGCAGAACGTGCAGGGAGTGTTTATGCAGACATTTGGATGGACTTTAAAGGGAACTGCTTATGCTTACTGGGAAGGAGAGTGTTTGCTATCAAGGTATGGTGAAGTTGATATTCCTCAGTCTACTACACAAACATAATGATCACACTTCTGCCTGATATGCATTAGTTTGCAATATTGCACTGACGGCTCCCTTTATAAATAACTTACATCTTATATAATGTTCACATATCTCTCATTCTTGCTTGCAGTAATGTATTGAATGCACTGTACTGGTTCATTTACTTTTCTGTATTAGTTATTTCTTTATATACAGTAATAAAATAAGTTAAAGACTGAATGCTGACCTTACATACTGACAGTTACTAGGCTGTAGTCATCATTTCCCTGTCTATGAATGAAATCAGTTAAACATGCAATATTAGTTACTATTGTATTCATGCTTACCAATGTCTTCAGCCAGCCTTGTAGTTCTTCATTTTTGCTGTCTCCTGTTAAAAAAGATTTTTTTCCTCATAAGGAAGAGATGCAAGACAATTCTTGTTTACCTGAGGTTCACTTTTTTTCATTAACATTCATTATATGATGAGTAGTTAGTGGCAAGGCATTACATTCACTGCAGTATTTGCCTAGTATGTGTTTTCAAATATCTGTTGCTTTCTGAAATCTCATACTTTGGCGATCTTCCCTTTGCTGCAAGTTTAAATGACTTGATACAATTTTGCTGGATTTTTCTAATATTATCTTTGCATGTAACAGCCTGTGAATTGTGTTTGGCCAGAAGTTGCTCTGATGCGCACGCGTGCGCAGACACACACACACACACACACACACACACACACACACACACACACACACACACACACACACACAGAAAAATGTAACAATTCATAAAAATTTTAATTTCCTTAGCTGTACAACAATGTGTGCTGTGGTAGTTTTCTTCCTTAAAGGTTTCAAGCATATAAGGGGATGATTTATAAATATATACTGAAGTAATACAGATATAATAAAACTGGTCCTTTCTCTATACATTCACTTGACACTGCAGACTCCACCACTTCCCCAAGACCAATGTGTTACCTGTCACACCAAACACTTCAAACAGCAGCAGTGCACTGGCACAAAGCACTTGTCTGTGAACCTAAGACATACTGTATACCCATATCACTTTCTTTTTTATGAATGCTAAACAATACAACATTCAGACTATAACATGTATACATGTGTCTAAGAAACCAAGCCTATACTACTATTCCATAGCCAAATTACGAAATGCTCTAACATCTTTTACTTTGTCAGATTCCCCTAATGCTTTTAAATCCTCACTAAAAAGCTACTGTCTTAACGGCCCCACATGTCCCTCCTCCCTTAATACTAGACACCAATAGTCTTCCCCTTATTACTCCTCTATCCAAAGGTCTAACCAATCACTAATGACTAATCCACCTACTGCTTCTCCCGAACACATTCCCTGGTGGGAAAAAATATAGTGAATGGGCACTAGTTTACATTTCAGGTTTTAATTTAATGTACTTAATTGAATTAAATATAATTTATTTTTCTAAAAAAATGTCTTTATCTTCACCTCTATGTCTGGGATGTGATAATTGTTGTCTATATTTTTTATATAGTTTAAATTTTTTCTTTCTAAAATTGTGTAACTACCTATCTTCTGTAAGCTGATGTTGTTATTTTACTCATTGTGGAGGTTTTCTCCCCGGGCCTCCTCTGAAAATTGGTTTCTGACCCAGTGGACTTTCCCGCTCAACAGATGTCAATAAATAACTAAATAAAACAGGGGAATATAACAATTTTACACTTCTTGAAGGTATATAATCAGCATGTATTTCAGACTTTTTAAATACATTTATTCTATTAATACAGATCAAAAATGTCTAGCAATATACAGACATGGTAACAAAAAACTGGTCATTTGTCTGAAAAGTATGTGCTGTATATTCTCTTGATATTGCAAACTCCACACTCTCCCCCAACCTCAACTAAGACTAATGGGTGCTACCAAAGTTCAGCCATCTTTTGTGTCCATTTAAAATTGTGGAACATATTACTATATTTTAGAATTATTATAGTAATAAATAAATACATTTCTGGCTTACACAAACTATCTTCGGGTAATTTAACTACTACCTAATGTAATGGAATAGTACCCGCGGTAGTGGTGCTGCGGTAGCATTGTCGCCTCACAGCAAGATGTTGTCGCGTTCGATTCTCAGCTACAACGTCTTCTGTGTGGAGGCATGCGTGAATGGGCGTGCCTTCATTGAAGAGTGTGCGTCAGGACTGGTAACTCGGCACTTAAAAATCCACTACCAAACATTAGCGGACCGGAGTTCCGCTGTGGCAACCCCTAACCGGGATAAGCCGAAAGACACAACAACAACAACCTAATGTAATGGAATAGTAACTGAAAATATCTGGAAATGCAAACATTTTTTTTGTTGTCTGTATAAATACATGAACCGATACTTGTAAGTGTATTCGTGCAGATGTACATCTGTCATTTACATACAGACACAGATAATTAATATACTCATACAAATTTGACATTTATATTTATACAATCATGTTCATACATAAACAGTCCATGTTTTTGTACACAGATACATTTCTGTGTACATATATACTTAAGCTTTCCTTTGCATTCTTATAATATTTTAGATACATTTTTTCAGGTACAAATATTTCTTCTAAAAAATTTCTCCAATTATGTAAATGTCTAATAGTTTCTTTGTTGTTGTTGTGTCTTTCGGCTTTTCCCGGTTAAGGGTCACCACAGCGGAACTCCAGTCCGCTAATGATTGGCAGTATATTTTTACGTGCTGAGTTGCTGACCCTGACGCAGAACCTTTAAGGAAGGTATGCCCATTCAAGCATGCCTCCACACAGAAGACGCTCTAGCTGAGAATCGAACAGGACAACGTCTTACTGAGAGGCGATAATGCTACCGCAGCACCACCATAGTTTCTTTGTATGTCAATGTCTAATATGACCCACCCCAAAAAAATAATAGTATGCACTATAGAACTCTGTCCTTCTTGCCACTACCTGGTCAATCTATTCAGTCAGCTGGTCTGGCCTATCCTTCGGTGGATTGTTGTATCTGAGGTGGCACTGTTGGCTGGAGTTGGTAATTCCTGTCAAATGTGAAAGGTTCTCACACAACTCCTGCTAGATATCAATCTTTTCCCCCTCTCACTTCCTCTTGTGCATGCCTGGACCTTATCTAGAATGTAAACCATTATCAGGGTCTCCTTGCCTGACCAGCTTGGAGTGCAGTCTCATACCTTCACAGATGATGCAATCATTCACATTTCCAGAAATAGACTGAAGAAAGTATGAGCAGGGCCATTGTTCACAAGTTTGGAACCACTCCATCTACAACATTTTACCACCTTAACCAAACTCAGAAACCAGCATTAGCATCACACTACATACAGTTATTATTGGCCAGTTTAGTTTAATCATAATGGCTCTGTCACATATTCGTTTACTTTTAATGGAATACATTTACATTTCCTTATATGGTGCAGAAAAAAATAGTATGCAATCATTTTTATTTGTTTTGCTAAATAATTGGTACTGGTGCTGTAGAATACCTTGGGTCCCTTTTTTAAAGTATTTCACTTGTGTGTCATTTATTGCTGCAGTAGAGCGGCACTAATTTGGTGAGGGAGGGGAGTAGAGAAGAATATATGTTCTTATAAAGGTGATTACCAACGTTTATTAAGTATTGCATGATTTGAGGTGAGAACGTGTAAAAGATGATGATAGATGGTGAGAGATTGCAATGGTTGTGCAAACTGTCATACATATAAATCCATTGTTTTTCTAACTATTCTCTGTTTGAGCATATCTGAGGCTGTCTGTGGGTTCCTGTGTCATGCTGGGGGCTGCTGCAGACTTCACTGCTTTTGTAGCTCATTAAAGCACAGCCAATGCCACATTCATGAGCAGCCGAGAATGATTTAAGTGCATAAGTGGCTTTAAACATTCACATATCATGCGATTAATAAAGTTAAGCATAAAATGTCAAAGTTGCATAAAAATGTATAAATTGACCTGAATTTGTGTCAAATAGTTTAAATAGTTTAACACCACCACATTAACTTGCAATTACGTGCATAAGGTGGCAAATGACTTAGGAACCTGTGGACTTCATAAAGTAAGAAAAAATAATAAAAATATTGAAATGTAATATGAAACCCTTCAAAAGTATGTAAAAGTAGTGGTTACCTTGAAGACATTTTTATTTTACTAATCTAATATGATGGGCATATTATCATGTCTTTGGTGAATAGTGTAAAGCTCTCATTTGTAAGCAGAATATCATTGCATCAGCAGATGGAAATGATTCGTGATCACTGTGAAAATCATTTAGTTTGGTCATTTAGTGATTGTAAATGCATACGTGTTTTCATTGTGAAGTAATGCAATAGCAAGGATGTGTTGTTGGCTGAACATATGTGTGTCGTTACTTAAAGATTTCTGAGTGTCCCTGAAGAATGGAAAATGTCAGTATAATGAATACAAAATAGTAATAGGGGCTAGGGAAAGATGACTTTGCTAACAAAGTGATGGCTTTACTGTTCTGAACTTATGTATGATATTGCATATATTAGTATAGCACTACTTTATTTGGTTGATTGCGACTTTGCATTTGTATAGAATTATGTTTTTTGTGTTTATAGAAGGATGGCAGGCACACTCGGCCACTGTTGTGTTGTTTGACTGATGTTTACATTGAACATTTTTTATGTATGACTGTGGCCATTTTCTCATATGCAGGAATGATGTAAAACAAGGGATCAAAGCAGAGAAAAGACAGCTTCAGCCATGAGGAAAATTGCATCCTCGTTCAGCACTTAGGACTCACCGGAAAAGTTTGTTTGGAAGGAGGGCACTAACAGGCTAAGTGGACAAATGCCTGGAATTAAGTTGTCTATGACTTTAATGGATTAGGTGTCAAAACCTGTACATTAACACAGTCCAAGAAGAGGGCAAATTATATGGTAGGGTGTGCTAGAAGCAAGGTGTGGCAGAATGCAATTGCCCATGCCAGTACGGGGGGGCAGGCGGCAAAAATTATCCATGTAAGATTACATGATAAATACCTCCTCTCCATCTGTGGGGATGACTTTGGCACAGAAGATGATGGCCCTGGACTAATTAGAGGAGGTGTGGATAATGGCTGTTACCAACATCTGCAGCAGCAACCCTCTTCTGTTCAGGAAGGCTGGTTTAACACAGTGATGTATATTTTTATAGTGGACTGAATGCTGTCAAGTAATGATTACATTAAGCACATGACAATTAACATAGGTACAGGATGACAATGAAGGCCGTACATAGGGTAACTGTCCCCCACACCTCCTTAATAAGTACATAATAGTATATGCTATGTCTTTATTAGTAATGGATTCAAATATTTTTACAGGGTCAACAGCAGAAACAAACAGTTGTACTATACCAAAATATTTAGACTGAGGATATTAGCAGCAGAATGGCTGTTGAAGATGATGATGAAGATGATAAGATAGTTATATTTATGAGCCATCCTGAGGAAAGAGGTTTGGAGTCTCCAAGTTACGGTGCATCACAGCATCAACCATATGCTGACATTACACTGACATTTCATGCACTTCTGCACAAGTATCTCCAGCTACAGACTGACAACATCTGTATGACAGCAGACACTAGAATCTCCAGCCCCAGACTGACAATTTTGTAAGATGGCAGACATTCAGAGGTAACAGTATCCACAGTGACACCTTTACAAAAGGGAGCCTAGCACATGAATGTGTTACAGCTACCCCAGGAAACACGTAAAGCATTGGCTTCCCTGCATAGTTAGGGCTCCGAGCACTGCAACAGACAGTCGGCTGGTAATGGTCAGAGTTCTCCATGGTATGTGTGAGGGTTTTCAGCATTACCCGGAAATGGTGCAGAGTAGGGATAATACCATGACCACACTGATGCATAGTGTGGTGATACTCTAAGCATCTGAAGCTGCCTGCATTCATCCACTAGCTAAGATTTACCAGACTCAAGCAGCAGTCAGTCTTGGAATGGCAAAAGGAAGGAGTTTTGCCTGAACTCACGGGGGCAGGTCACATAACTTTACAAGTGCTTCTCAGGAATGTTCTGTAATTAGTTGGAGAGACCAAGCAGAACTAATTTCAAGCAGGCCACATCAATGTTCATCTAAACCTAGCAGAACCTGTCATTCAAAGTCACGATCACATTCCCATGGCACTATTTGATCAGTGTCTGCAGGATCACCTGCATCAAACAGGTCACGACATTGGACCAACTCACCATCCAGCTCTCATGACACCCCCTCTTCAAAATTACTTCCACTATCTCTAGCCTATCCTTAGAAGATATGTATGACATATTTGTCCTGGACCTGCTTTGATTGAACTTTGACATTTCTGTTGCTTATAATTTGATCCTTACAAACACTGGCCAATGGTTAACTTGAAAGGGAGTAAGTTAATAAAAAAAAAGTTGGAGAGGGCCTTTAGGACACTTTTCAACTGTATACATTTCAGTCATGTTCATAGGTTCATAGGTAGGTACTAGGCTATCGGCCCAAGGACCTAAGTAAGTCTAGCCAACAAGGTACCCTGGCTTACGCCACCCAAGAAAGTTAATTTCCTGTACCCCTGTCACAGAAGTGATCCCAGGGTGTATTTTCTATTTCCCATCCACTCATCAAGATTTTTCTTGAAGAGTGCTAATGAGGAACTTTGATTGACATAGATGAGCAGCTTGTTCCAGAGTCTAGGAAGTCTGTGGGATAGGAATCTATCCCTCCAGCATGTCCTGTTTATTGTGGTGACAAGGTTTAGGTCCCTGGAACATGTAGCTCAGAGGGAGTGGGATTTCTTTAGGTGTAGTATGTCCAACAGCTCTGGGATTAACATAGCTTTATATGATAGGCAGAGATCTCCTCAGAGTAGGTGATATGCTACAGAGTAAAGCTAGAGTTTTCTGAGATGGTCAGTGTAGGGCATCTGTTTGAGGCCAGTAATCCTCTTTGTGAGGAACTTCTTCTGGCCTTTCCAGCTGCTGCAGATGTCTTGTGAGGTACATTCCAAAAGGGGCATTGTACTCTATAATGGGTCTAATGAGTGCCGAGTAGAGGGGAACAATGACCTCTTTTTTTCCCTGGATGAGAACCCTTTTGTGATGAGGTGTGTCACATAGAAGGATTTCCTGACTACTGTGGTGATGTGATTATCAAAGGAGAGATTACTGTCCACCTGGGTCCCAAGGTCTCTTATCACACATTCAGTGTTAAGTAGACTGCCATTTATGTGGTAGTTTATGGGTACAGAGTTTTTACCAAAGGGGATGACAATGCACTTTTTGGCATTGAGCTTGAGGCCATGCCTCTGACACCAGGCATCTGTCTCAGTGAGGCCCTTCTGTAGGATGTCCACATCATTTGGGGACTCGACTATGGCTCCTAGTTTGCAGTCATCTGTGAACTTCATTAGCCAGAGGCCTTATGTGTTAGCCTGTACTTCAGAGAAGTAGATACCAAGCAGGAGAGGTCCCAGGACTGAACCCAGTTACTCCACATCACTGGTTTGAAGTCAGATTTCGAGTCTGCAACTTTTACAGTGTGGGTTCTGTCAGTGAGCCAGTTGGCAACCCATCTTGTAGCATAGGGATTTATACCTAGTTTAGTGAGTTTAGCTATAATTCCAGAATGGGGGATGGTGTTGAAAGCCTTGGCAAGGTCAAGATAGGCTGTGTGAACCACTTTACCCTTGTCTACGGCTTTGGTGACTCCCTCAAAGAAATCAATCAGGTTCAGAAGGCATGATCTGCCTTTCACAAACCAGAACTGGGTGGGGTCCAGAGTTTGGAGATTACCAATGTCTTTGTTTATGAGTTCCATGATGATACGTTCCTTGGCCTTGCAGACCAAGCTTGTTAGGCTATGAGGGCGATAGTTCCCAGGATCAGTGGTGACTCCCCCTTTGTGGAGTGGGGTAACTGTTGCATGCACCATTCAGTGGGCACAAAGCCTGATGTGAGACTATGATTGAACATGGTGCTTAGCTGGGGAGCCAGTTTGTTCTGAAGTTTGTGTAAAACGCAGCCTGAGATGTTGTCCGGTCCCATGGATGCTGTGTTTTTGTTTTTAGAGAGTGCAGCTTTTACCTGCATAGATGTGATTACAGGGACTCTACTTTCTTCCTATATAGATATGGGCCCTTTAGGGGGTGAAAGGGGGTTAAAGTTAGCACAGAACCTATCTGCCAGGATGTTGGCAATATCAGTTGGTTCTGTAATTTTTGTGCCATTGTGCTGTAAGTCAGAGCTGCTCTGGGTGTTGCCATTGAGATTCTTTACATAGCTACAGAATGCTTTGTGGTGCCCTTAGAATCAGTGGCAATTTTGTTTTCATAGCTAGCTTTGGAGGATCTTATAAGAGATCTCAGCTTCTTACTGAGGTTGACCAGGGAGCTCCTCCACTCACGGGATTTTACTCTCTTTTGCAACAGTTTCTTCCTTCGGTTTTAGAGTTTGTTTATGGCAGGGGACCACCAGATTGGCTTCCTTTGTTTGGGGGATAGCATCTTGGTTCTGTTTGGGATAGCACAGTCCATGCACTCGTGTAAGTGCTTATAGAGTGCATTTGTGTAGGATTCAGCAGTCGTAACTATATTGTTCATCTGCATGGGTGTCATGAAGTTCACCACTTCTGTCTTAAGAAGCATGAAGTTGGCTTTGGAGAAATTTTTTACCATAGTTTCCTTAATGGTGGGTGTTGGTGGGATGTGGATATCAAGGGTGACTAGCTTATGGTCGGATCTGACCAACGAGGAGTTGAATTCAGGTGTGGAACACCGGTCATTCATGTCTGTAATGACTAGGTCTAGGATATTGTTACCCCTGGTGGGGGTGTGAGTAAGTTGATCCAGGGCATTGGAATTTATGAATTCCAGAAAGCGTTGAGCAAAGGAGTTGGTACATGAGTAGTTTTCCCAGTTAATGGTAGGGTTGTTGAAATCGCCCATTATTTGGGTATTTGGTTGAACTCTAATATTTTCCAATATATTAAGAAAAGAGAAGTGGGAATCCTGGGGCATGGAGGGGGATCTTTAGCAAGCTACAATTTGAAATGCAGTTTTGCCCAGAGTTAGTTGCGCTTGGATAACCTTGGATGCATTATACTTGGCAACTAGCCTGGAGGTGTAGATATCCCTAATGAATATGGACACACCTCCGCCTTTGGTGTTCTGGTCCAGGTTAGCTGGCCGAAAAGTGTGGTATGAGTTATAGCCTGGTAATGCAGAGGTGCCCTCTAGAGCCTTGAACCAGGTCTCAGTCACTGCACAGATATCAATGTTCTCTATTTTAAAGAGTGCCTCAAGTGAGTGCATTTTGAGATTTAGACTTCTAGCATTAAGTAGCATTACCCTTAGTTTTTGCTTGCCTGTTCCTGTTACGATGGTGAATTTGTCATTTGAACCTTGCCTAAAAAAGGCACTATAGGGGCGGCAAGACCCTTAGCAAGTATCCAGAATCCCAGGGGTGACAGGTGCAGGCCATCTCTGGCAAAGCATTGTGGTCTGTCAACCATATCATCCCAGCAGACAGATACTGGATCCCCTTAGAATGACACCAGAAGCTTAGCCAATTGTTGAAGTCAATCATTTTGTCCTTGTACTGCAGTATCATTCTGGGCGATGGCAGGATGCTACTCAGGGCTAGGGTCATACCTGCCTGGGCTACAAGATCGGAGAGCTCTTAGGTTCATAGGTTCATAGGTTCATAGGTTCATACTAGGCTATCTGCCCTGGGGCAATTATAAGCCTAGCCTGATTCTGTATGGCTTACGCCACCCCTTGATTTGAGTATACTGTGCCCTTTAAGGTTTAGTTTACTGTGCCTCTATCTAATAGTGACACGGGAGTAATCCCTGGGACAAACCTACAATCCCCCATCCACCTATCGAGATTCTTCTTGAAGAGATTCAGTGAGGTGCTCTGCCTCACATGAACTGGAATTCTATTCCAGAGCGAAGGGAGCCTCTGAGTTATGAACCTGTCCCTCCAGCAAGTTCTATTTATTTCTGTGCTGAGGTTCAAGTCCCTCGAGTGTGTGGCTCTAAGGGATTTAGATTTACTGAGGTGGAGCATGTCCATTAATTCTGGATTTGACATAGCTTTGTATGTCAGGCATAGAGCGCCTCGAAGTAGGCGGTATGCAACTGAGTAGAGCTGGAGTTTTTTTAACCGAGCAGAATATGGCATCTGCTTGAGACCCTTGATCCTCTTTGTGAGATACTTTTGGGGTCTTTCTAATTGCTGCAGGTGTCGGGTAAGGTACATCCTAAAAGGGGCATTGTATTCTATGATGGGCCTGATGAGGGATGAATAAAGGGGCACGATTACCTCTCTTGATCTAGATGTGAAACCCTTCGTGATGAGGTGGGCTATGTAGAAGGTCTTTCTAACCACTTTGGCAATGTGGTTTTCAAAGGAGAGATTGCTATCAACTTGGGTCCCCAGGTCCCTAATAACTTTCTCTGTACTTAATGGGTTTCCGCCTATGTGGTAATTTGTGGGCACATTGTTTTTGCCAAAGGGTATGACTATACATTTTTTGGCATTTAGCTTTAAACCATGGCGCTGGCACCAGTTATCTGTCTCTGTGAGACCTTTTTGAAGGATGTTTGTGTCAGCTGGAGAGTTGATTATGGCGCCCAGTTTGCAGTCGTCTGCAAACATGGTGAGCCATAGTCCTCCCACGTTTGCCTGTACCTCGGAAAAGTATATACCGAACAAGAGTGGTCCCAGGACAGAACCCTGTGGGACGCCACTTGTGACTGGTTTCGAGTCTGACATGGCTTCAGCAACTCTCACTCTGTGGGTTCTGTCTTTGAGCCAGTTTGCGACCCATCTTGTGACATAGGGGTTTATATTTAAGCTGGATAGCTTATCTATGATGCCCGAGTGGGGTATTGTGTCAAATGCCTTTGCAAGGTCCAGATAGGCTGTGTGGACTACCTTCCCTTCATCTATGGCTTTGGTGACTGTTTCGAAGAAGTCAACCAGGTTCAAAAGGCAGGATCTGCCATTGACAAAGCCGAACTGGGTAGGATCTAGTGTCTGTAGGTCCCCAATGTCTTTGTTTATGAGCTCCATGATGATCCTCTCCATAGCCTTGCAGACTAAGCTAGTCAGGCTTATGGGGTGATAGTTTCCAGGGTCCGTAGAGGCTCCACCTTTGTGGAGTGGGACTACTGTTGCTGTACGCCATTCTGTGGGCACATATCCTGTAGTGAGGCTGAGATTGTATAGCTGTTTTATTTGAGGGATTAGTTCCTCTTGGAGTTCATGTAGGACGCAACCTGGGACACCATCTGGCCCCATGGAAGCAGTGTTTTTTTGCTTTGGAGAGGGCAGCCTTCACCTGAGCATTAGAGATGTTTGGGAGGCAGCCCTCTGCTGGGATAGATACTTGCACTTTTGGGGGGGGGGTTTGCACTGAACCTGTCTGCCAGGATATTGGCCATGTCTGTGGGTTCAGTGTATTTTTTGTCGTTTAGAATCAACTCAGAACAAGTCTGGGAGTTGCATCCCAGGTTTCTAACATAACTGAAAATAGCCTTATGATTGTCTTTGGTGTCCTGTGCAATTTTTCTCTCGAAGCTGGCCTTGGAGGATTTTATGAGGGATCGTAATTTTTTGCTAGTACTGATCAGAGATGCCTTCACTATTAGGGATTTTGCTCTATCATGTAGTAGCTTCCTCCTTCTGTTGTACAGTTTATTTATGGCAGGGGTCCACCAGACTGGATGCCTGCCTTTGGATGATTGGGTCTTAGTTTTGTTTGGGATAGCATGATCCATGCATTCCTGGAGATGTCCGTAGAATGCGTTTATATAGGATTCTGCAGTTTGGGCCGTAGTTTCCACTGGCCCTGGGGCCTTGAAGGATTCCACTTCAGTTTTGAGAAGTGAGAAGTTCACTTTTGAGAAGTTTTTCACTGTGGTTTTCTGGGCTGGGGGTGGGGTCGGGATGTGGACATCCAGTGAGATTAATTTATGGTCTGATCTTACCAATGAGGGATATACTTCTGGTGTGGAGCATAGAGTCCCCATGTTGGTAATGATCAGGTCTAGTATGTTGTCCCCTCTTGTGGGCATAGTGACTAGTTGTGCCATAGCATTTGAGTTTATAATTTCCAGGAACCTTTGGGCTAAGGTGCTGGGGCTTGAGTAGTGCTCCCAGTCAATGTTTGGGTAGTTGAAGTCGCCCAATATAATGGTGTTCGGAGAGATCTTCATGTTCTCCAATGGGGATTCCTGACTTTGAGAGGGTGGTCTGTAGGATGCTATAAACTGAAAAGCAGTCTTGCCCACTGTTAGTTGCACATGGATGGTCTCCGATACTTTGTGCAATGCCACTAACCTGGAGGTGTGGATATCCTTGATAAATATGGAAACACCCCCTCCTTTTGTGGTTTGGTCCAGGTTTTGGGGCCGAAAAGCATGATATGAGGTATAGCCTGGTAGTGCTGGGGTGCTCTCTGGAGCCTTGAACCAGGTTTCTGTCACTGCACAGATATCGATGTTCTCCATACTGAGGAGAGCTTCAAGTGCGTGCATCTTGAGGTTAAGACTTCTGGCGTTTAGCAGCATTACCCTTAGTTTCTTGTTCCTTGTGCTGTCTATGGGGGTGGGTTTGACTTTTGAGCCTTGCCTAAAAAAGGCACTATGGGGGTGGCAAGAGCCTTTGCCAATATCCGAAAGCCCAGTGGTGACAGGTGAAAGCCGTCCCTAGTGAAGCAACGTGGCTTGTCGAGCATGTCATCCCAGGCTGAAGGACACTGGATCCCCTTTGAATGACACCAAAATTTTAGCCAATTGTTAAAATCGATCATTTTGTCTTTGTACTGTGGCATCATTCTAGGTGAGGGTAAGATGCTGCTCAAGGTCAGGGTCATACCAGCCTGGGCTACATGATCAGAGAGCTCCTCTATGTCTCTTTTCATGCAGTCCAGGGAGGTACGTCTCAGGTCATTCACACCAGCATGTACAATGACCGAGTCATATTTGTATTTGCTTTGGAGTGACCTGAGTGCTTGCGTTACGTGGCGGATCCTAGCACCCAACAGACAGCTCACCATGACCTTCTCTTTATTCAGCCTGGTGAGTGGGACGTCAGTGTGTCTGACAATAGAGTCACCTATAACAAGAGTATCAGGTGTGTTATTCAGCCTTAAGGGCTGTGGCTGCTTGGCACACTGACTTTGTGGGCTATGTGTTGTGCGTGTTTTGTTTTGAGGTAGCGTTTGCTTGGATGTCTGCTCTGGAGGTCTCTGTTGCTTAGGTAAATTTTTATTTAGAGCCTCCGAGTATGTTTTTGTGTATTTATGTGTTTGGTTCGCTGATGTGGTGGGACTATGTAATACTGGAATTGTGTTGTGTGAGGTTACCTTCTCCTCCTGACTGGTTACACCAGTTTTGAGATGAGAGAGCTCAGCCTCCAGTTTGGCTAAATAGCTGCATCTCTCACATATATTTGAACCTGTTTGGAGGAGGAGAGGGTTGTCCGTGTACATGAGACAGTTGCAACATTGCCTCAAAATTCCCAGATTCACCAGCTGGACTGGAGAGGAAACCACTGACTGACCTTTGGACATGCTAGAGTAATATAGGGAAACTGAATTTAAGACGGACCAATAGGGGACAGGGTAATCGTAGAGAGTATAAGAGTAAGTAGTGCTTATGGTTTAATAGTGCTAACTTGTAGGATTACTTAACTGGACCAGTGAAGGACCTTAGAATGAGAATATGGTGTTTAAATTGAGAGATAGGGCAGTTCTAAGGGAAAAAGTGAAGAGCAGACTTTGTGGAGCCAGGAATAGTTTAAACCCAATTAGGTGGCGCTGCCCGCTGTTGCGCTATGCACAAAAACACGCAAAACCATGCAAAGGAGGGTTTTAAGAGAGGAAGATGAAGGAGTTTTGGAATTGACCCAAAATGGCCAATAAAACTACAGTTTCAAGTCAGTAACCACTCCCACAGGGGCAGGCAGGCTGCTCAATGTTTTTCACTGCCACTGATCAACAGATGTCTCTTTTCATGTAGTACAGGGAGGTATGTCTCAGGTCATTCACACTAACATGGACAATGACAGAGTCATATATGTACTTGGTTGTGGAGTGATCTGAGTGCATGGGCTATGTGGCAGATCCTAGCATCTGACAGACACCTGTCAGTAACCTTCTCCTTGTTTAGCCCAGTGAATGGGACATCAGTGTGCCTAACTATAGAGTCCCCTATGACTAGTGTGTTCGGTACGTTGTTTTGCCTTATGGGCTGTGGTTTATTAGCATACTGAGTCTGTGGGCTATATGACATTTGGGTTGTGTTGGGGCGTGGATGTTGCTTGTGTTTCTGCTTTGGAGGTCTCTGTTTCTTGAGCAGATTATTATTGAGAGCCTCTGCAAATTTATTTTGTGTTTTTATGTGTGGATTTTGGTGGTGTAGGTTAGTGGGGCTATGTGATGAGTGTGCTGGGGTGCAAGTGTTTACCTTCTCCTCTTGGCCATCAAGTTCAGTCTTGGTTGGAGAGATCTTTACCTCTAGTTTGGATAGATAAGTGCATCTCTCACAGGTTGTGGTGTTGGGTGGTAGGAGGAGAGGGTTGTCTGTGTTCATGAGGCAATTGCTACATTGCCCCAAGATGCCCAGATTCATCAGATAGACAGGAGAGAACACTGGGAGCTGACCCTTGGACATGCCTGAATAAAAAAAATACTTTCCTCTAGACAAGTGAGGAAAGTGAGTATAAGAGCTGTTTTTCTCTAAGCAAGTGAGGAAAGTAAGTACAAAAACTGTTTTCCTCTAGGTAAAGGGGAAGGTTGAGTGTTGTAGTAATTTGTAGCTTATTTAGTGCTAAAAACAAGTTCTGAACAAGTGCTGAGCACAAATAAGCAAATTCAGGTGCTAAAACTAAGAGTCTGTACAAGAATCTTGTGGTAGATAGGCTACCTAGTGCTTACCACTCCCACTGATAAGTTAGAATGCTTCCCTCCAACACAAAAATGCTTGGGGGGCTGAGAAGCTTACAAACAGTCCTGGATACAGCAAATCTGTATTTGGACTAGACTAGTTACAGGAAAGGTGGGAAACAAGTGCAAATGCATGCTTTTAAACCAGAAAGTTGAAAGAGGTGGAAACACTGCCCAAACGACCAATAAACTACAATTTCCGGGCCAGAAACAACTCTTGTGGTAGATAGGTACTGATTATTGTCGTGCCTGAGTTCCCACAGATATCACTGTACTGATACTGCTTAATGCCTTAGGGAACTGGGGAAAGAAATCTGTGTGTCATAACATAAAATCACAGTCATTATCACCAATGCTCTGTGCACTACCTTTCTTATGACAGGCAGTTACATACAACTTAAAAGTAGTAATACACACATTTTCATGGAAACACAGTAATGACAAAATTATATTAAATGAGTATCCTGTCATGTAAACAAACACTGGTGCCACTTCACCCTCAACACTACACAAATGATGATATATTTGTCTTTGAAGTTACAAAGTCACAGATTAATTTGTGTACAGCAAAGTAAAATAATCTGATGTGTAGTACCTCAACAGACAACATACTTTAAACTGAGAAAATGGTGCATAATATATTACAAAAAAAAAAAAAAAAAAAAAACAATATGATGAATTCTCATTCAAATGCAAGATATGAACTCCTGTTAAACACTGAATTAAACATTTTTACTAAATGTACCACTTGAGGACATTCAGTATATGCATAATTAGGAAACCCACCAAACTGGAATTTATTGTACAAAAACAGATATAATGTGATTATTACTCATATTATGCCAAACAACATCATTGGACAGAAGTCAGTGAGCACTCAGGCACGACAATAATGAGTACCTGTTCTAAAAAGCAGATGAGAAGGAATGTGAGACAGTGAGAGCAGACTATGCACCACGCAACATAGCCCACAAATATCACTGTATATATCAATTATATGTTGTGTTTTTTTTAAAGAAAAGAAACACTAACGTGAATGTCATGGTCCATATTTCTGGACTAGACACCTCCTCTATACATACACAGCCACTATATACTGTGCATGAACCTGTTATGTGGGGTGCCTTATTACTGCTGTTGCCAGCAGGTCATGATTAGTCATAGTAGGGCTGGAATTGGGAGCTACACTGACAGCATGGGTTTCTTCACCACCAGACCAGCATAAGATCATGTTGTGCAGAATCCAACATGCAGAAAATATCCTGTATGCAGTAGCTGGGTCATACTGAAGGCCCCCCGCCCCCCCAGACATATTCAGGCACTTCAACTGACTCTTCAGGAAGCCAAAGACCCTCTCAAAGACAGTATAGGTCTGGGACAGGGATGTGTTAGTCCTTTTCAATGACAGTAAGGGGTCTGGGACAGGAATGTGTTGTATATTTTTTCTGCAGTTTCACTTGGATTTCTCATTGGTGTCATGAGCCATTCCTCCAGTAGGTATACAGCATTTCCTCAAAGACAAAAAAAAAAAAAAGAGAAAGAGCGAGAGAGAAACAGAAAAAGGGTTGGGGAGACAAAACAAAGGATAAGAGGTTTAGTTTTCCACAATACATTCTTCCATGAATATATTTTTTCCACAATCAACAAGATGGCCACTAGACATCCTGCTATTCACGAAGACGAAGAAGAGTGAGCTAGTGTGCCATATATGGGAATCATGTGCACAGCCAGGATGCTGAGCAGAGATGTTGATGATGCACCCCATGCATCGGACACTACCTGGTGATTGATGGACTGGTGGCCCTGCCTATTGCAGTACTACTCCAACAGTTAACCATAAGGCGACCTAATTTTAACATGGGTGCAATCTATCACACTAAGCTCCTCAGGGAAATGTGACAAGCCATAAAAGGCATACATAGTCCTGACTTGGTCCCAGGTGACACCAGGAAACAGTTGTACTGATTAACTCATGCCAAGAGTATTTCCAGGAACTGTTGCAGTATCCTTGAGGCAGAAGCCTGTGAGATGTCTAATGTGTCTCCAATCAGTCTCTGAAAGGACCATGTGATAAGTGTATTGTGGTCTATGTATATCTTACTATACAGAGGAATAGGAAGTCCACGCATTCCTCCAGTAACATTATGGGGGTCATGTATACTCATTAAGACCCTGAAAATCTCCCTGCATACTCTGAACATATTAAGTATCTCCTGATTATCAAAGTTATAATGAGCTGTCTTGTGCCTATTTCTCAGCCTTCTTATAGGTTCATAGATAAATACTAAGCCAGCAGCCCTTGCAAGGCATTTTAAGCCTAACCATTTTCCCATTTTGTGCATATAGTAACCTATCCCATTTGGTTATAGTTTGGTCTTACCCATCCCATTGCCTTTAATTATGCATTACCCCTCATCTGTATAACTAGGATTATACCATCGATAATTTGGGACCATGCAGGGGATAAAGCATTTATAAGCTGCATCTCTCCATTAGCAGTACAAGATTCAGTCATGGGGTATAATTTCTGTTTCCCATACATAAGTCTAAATTGCCCTTGATAATGGATAGGGATGAAACTTGTATTATGTGGATGTGGAGTCTGTTCCATAGCAGTGGTACCCTCTGCAAAATGTACTTGTCCTTCCAAACCATTCTGATGATGTTGCAGAAGAGGTTTAGATCCCTAGACCAAGTATTTCTGATGACATTTGACTTGCTGATGTGCAGTAAAGAAATCAGTTATAATCAGAGTATGCCTTGTATGCCAGAGATAGGTCACCTCTTAGCAGTCTGTGGGATACTAAGTGCAGTGACAGAGCTTTGAGTAAGTCCATGTAGGAGATGCTGTTTAGGCCTTGTATCCCTTTAGTTAGGTATCCCTGTGGGCATTCCAGTTTTTGCATGTTTCTAGACAGAAACATGCTGAAGGGGGCTTTATATTCTATGAATGACCTAAAGAGGACTAAGTAATGGGGACAGTGACATCCCCAGATTAAGGCACAATCCCTTTGTTTATATTTTGTGCAATATAGATGAACCTACTTACAAGAATAGATACATGTTGGTAAAAAGTTAGGTCAATGTCCACATATGTTCCCAAATCCTGAACAACTGGGTCAACTCTTAGAAGTATATTGTCAATGTGGTACTTCCCTGGGGTCTATATTAAAAGATTAAAGCTTTAGTGAATCGAATAACTAAAGCTCGATCTTGTAATATCAAAACTGTAAAATGTCGAATGGCCGATTCAACTGAGGGAAGTGCTTCCCTTGGCTGTTTTGTGGATTATGCGCTTTTCCCCAGTTTGGAGCGATCTCGGAGTTGGTATATTTAGTTGGGGGGGGGGGGGTGTTGGGCACAGTCTCGATATTACAAAATCGAGTTTTAGTTATTAGATTAACTAAAGTTTCGCTGTTGTAATATAGACACCTTCCCTGTGGTAGATGTCTTCCCAAAGGATACAATAATGCATTTTTGGCATTTAGTTTCAGACTGTGATTTTTGACACTAGTTATTTATTTGAGACAAACCTCCCTGCAAGACAGCTAAGTCATTTTGTAATTCAATGATTGGGCCTAATTTAGTCAGGCAGAGCCCTTTGGTATAAGCCTTTACTTCAGAATAGTAGATGCTAAAAAAGAGATATCCCAGCCCGGAACCCTATGGGACTCCACTGGAGACTGATCTTTTTGTGGAGGTAACTTCCTCTATTTTGATTATCTGCATCCTATCCATGAGCCAGTTGGCAATCCAGTGGATGACAGTAACATAGGGAGTTACTCCCAGTTTATTTAGCTTTTCTACTATGCTTGTGTGGGGAATTTTGTTAAAATCTTTGGCCAGGTTGAGGTATGTTGTGTGTACTATTTTGACTTCATCCATTTCTTTGGAGACCTTTTAAAAAAAATCTATCATGCTGACTGAATGTAACCAGCCCCAGACAAATCCAAACAGTGATGGGTCCAGTGTTTGGAGGTTTTCTATGTCCTAATTTAATACTTCCATGATAAGTCTTTCCACAGCTTTGCATATGAGGCTGGTCAGACTTATGGGTCTGTAATTGTCTGGGTCTGTGGAAGATCCTCCCTTTTACTGAGGAATGACTGTCGCTGTTCTCCATTCACCTGGTACAAAACCTGTATTGAGTCTGAGACTGAACAGTGCTGTTAAGCGGGTGGATAAATTAGTGCATCATGCTACTTCAGATGCATCCAGGGATAATGTCAGACCCCATCAATGCAGTATTCTCATTTTTAGGACCTGGTCATGTGTGATGGCTGAACGTGAGCCAGTTTCAGTTCTATCCTGAGGGACAGTTGGGGGAGAGACAGGTAAAGTTAAATCTAAATTTATGGGGCAGTAGGTTCACTATATCTTCACCCTCAGGGTAGGTAACATCATTCACAATCAGCTCAGCACATTGTGACATTGTACTTTTGAGATTGCAAACATAACTAAAACAGATTGGTTTGCCTTGGGTAGCTATTTTAGCCTCAAACTTGGCTTTAGCGGATTTTATTAAGCTCCTGATTTGTTTGCTTATTTCAGTGATGAGGGCTCTAACATTCTGGGATTTACACTTCTTACTTTTGGTCAAAATCTGTTTCCTTTAATTATAAAGCTTTTTGATATTATGGTTCCACCATGTGGGCTTTTTACTCAAAAAGTTTTTATTATTTTTCTTCAAAACTTAACAATAATTATGGGCTTTTTCATGGGGTTTGCTCTGCAGTTGTTCCTGTGGGATATTGCTGTATCTGTGCAGCTGTTTGCATGCTGGTATAATGTGGAGGTGTATATTTCTGTATATTCAATGGAGTCAGCTGGGTTTCATGGGATTTGAAGCTTGCCAATGTATCACTTAGGAGTAGTTTGTCTTAAAGAAATTTCTAAAGCTACCATGGATGGAAGGGGATCTCTCGTTTTGGTTTTATTTAGAAGGAGACTGCTTTAATGTCAGACCTAATGAGTGATGAAGATGCAGATAGATGGTGCAAGACACTCCCATAATAATAAAGATAAGATACAAGATGTTATTTCCCTTAGTGGGTTCTCTGACTAAGTGTTCCAGGACATTTGCTTTGACAAAGTTCAACAATCTCTGTGTTTGTGCTCAGGTGGTGGTGGTGTCTTGGTCTATAGTTGGATAGTTTAGATCACCTAGTAAAATGGCCTTAGGTTTAATAGTGAGTGGTTCAAGTTCCTGTAGATAGGTGTTATGGCTTTCTTTTGTCATGGATGGAGTTCTATAGTTAGGTAATATATAATATGGTATCTTTCTGATGGTTATTTGGGCATGAAGAAGTTCTAGTTTATCATGCGTCTTTACCAGCCTTGATGTAAGTATCTTTTGAATTTAGACTGACACACCACCACTGTTTTCCCCTCCTGTGCATTAGCAGATCTAAATGTGTGAAAGACATTACATCCCTGCACAGCTGGAGTGCCCTCAGCTCACTACACAGACATCAATGTCTTCCAGGGTGAGAAGGGCTTTTAGGGTGTGGAATTTCTTGTACAGGATCCTAGCAGTGATCAGTAACACCTCAGTATCCTAGCAGTGATCAGTAACACCTCAGGATCCTAGCAGTGATCAGTAACACCTTCATATTTGTGTTTACTTGTTTTGTTATGTTGGTAGGTTCATTAGTTTGGCATTGCTTAAAAAAGCACTAACGGTATAGAGAGTGTCTTTTCTGATAATTGAAACCCTAGAGGGTACTAATGTAGGCCATCCCTAGTGAAGCAGCATGGTCTATCATATCCTTCCAGGCTAACAAATATTGGACCCCCTTTGAACAACACCAAAAACTAAGAAAGTTTAAAATTAGAGTAAATTATTTTTTTGCTCATAACGAGGCAACATCCTTGGAGAAGGTAGAATGCTGCTCAATGCTAGGCTCATACCTGCCTTGGACACATAGTCTAAGAGCTCCACCATATTTGTTTTCATATAATCCAGGGACGTATATCTCAAGTTATTAAGACGGTCATGAACTATGACAGAGTCATACTGGTACTTGTTGTTCAAGGACTGGAGTGCATGCATGGTCTGATAGATCATGACACCAGACATGCAACTAACCATCACTCTTCCCCTTGCACAGCCTAGTGAGAGACACTCTGTCTGTCTTACACCTAGGAGAAACATGTTTGGTTAGATCAATACCTGCCTTATGAGGTTTGTATCTGTGACTTTGGAACTCCTTGTGCTATGTGAGGAAGTAGGCTTAACATGCTGAATGTGCTTTTTGTCTGTGTTGTGTTTTGGAGGTTTTTGAGTTTTAGTTAAGTTAATATTTAGAACCTCAGCATATGATGAATTATGTGTATTGTGATGGCCTTGGAGAGGTGCAATGTTTGGTGTAGAGCTGATGGTTTTGGTATCTGTGTTTACTGTGTGTGATAATTTTGGCTCAACAAATACTATGTATGTATATCTAGATGATCGTCTGACAGCATGTGATAATTCTTATACTGTGTCAAGATGCCCATCTCATGCCAGCTAGAGAAGTTGTGGGGAAGTGCTGCTCCATGAATCTGAGAGGAATGACTCTGGGGGCAAGGGTAACTATAACTGTTTGGAGTTAATTTTACTGAGCATTTAAATTTCACTGCAAAATATCTAACCTGGAACCCATCTTCTGCCACCAAGAAGAACCAGCAAACTAATTATAGTGGAAAAAAAGCAAAAAAACAAAAAAATCCATGGCTTGCAAGCACAGGAGGGTGCAAACAGTTTTGGCTCAATAAGGATAAACAGCTCACACCTAGGAATACAAAGCTAGAAGCAAGTCACAGAATTTTCACAGAATGCAGGTTAGATATGATTGGTGACACTCCTTATATGACGATTCTGCAAACGCTCCAGGAGAGCAGGTACATTCCACTATGGGTCTCAAACAGATGAGCGAACACTTCATTAGCATATGCTGTTTTACATCATTCCTCTTTTGTATCTCATCATCACTTCATTTGCTTAGGCTCATTCACAGCCATTGCATGTTAGTGTAAGTTGCCTCTGTGAATTGAGGCTTAGCTGTTGTCATTTGCGAACAGCATGGATAGCCTTAATGTGCCTGCGTAATGACTCTGAATACTATCCTTAATGTCATTCCTACACTTCAATGATTCAAAAAGTTACTAAGTAGAGGCCTTTCTCCGTGTGTGTGTGTGTGTGTGTGTGTGTGTGTGTGTGTGTGTGTGTGTGTGTGTGTGTGTGTGTGTGTGTGCGTGTTTGTAAACTGGCATTATGGCCTACAGATACTTCCCAGTCATTTCTGTAGGATCGCATTAGTGCCGCCTCTAGTCATCTAATACTGTCTGTTCAAATTCACTGTATAAATGACAAAAATCATTCTTCTAACAAGCTATTGAAAGAGGTTTATCTTAAAGCTTAAAGGGAAGGAAAGCTGCATCTATACCTGATGTCCACCTAATGAAAATTGCTGTTGCTCAAACACTATTTATATATATATATATATATATATATATATATATATATATATATATATATATATATAATATGTTTATACATTTTTTCTATCTAATGACTATTATATCAATCTTCTTCTATATACATGCTTTTCTCCTAACCTACATATGCCTAGTAGCTATATATTTTAAGACTGACCAATCTATAAAGACGTTTCATATCATAATTGTCACAATATTATGTAATGTTTATTCTCTGTATTTATCATGTCCCTCTTTATAAATTATGCCTTCAAACTTCAAAATGTAATGCATCTAAATTAAAATGCTAAATTCCTGTACAAATTTATATCTGTAAATATCGTGCATCTAATCTGAAACGTTTTAAATTTCTGTATTGAATTACTATCTTTGCAAAATCTGAAAATGTTCAAAATGTTTGAATTATATCTTTGTAAAAATCTGTGATGCGACCTACATTGTCGTGAAGCTTTTCTCCCCGGGTCTTCACTGAAAAAGGGCTCTTTCTGGCCCAGTGGACTTCATCGGTCATCAAACTTAAATAAATAAATATATTTTCACAATTTTCATATTTCTCTACAAATGTTCACAAACATGCAATGCAGTCAGATCTCACATGAGGGTTTGCAGCTTGAAAAACAAAATGCTGCTGACAGAATATAGCTGGCTACTGTAGTTACTGCACTACTGTAAATCATTTACAAAAGTGAACACTGACGATTCATTAAATCCTGTTTAAGACCTAAAATCTAATGAATGCTACAAATGTGAATATCAGTTTCTTTTGAGCAGTTTGAGTTTTACATTAAATTTTAATTGTTATGGTTCATGACATACAAACACATGTTTGAATTGTAAAGCTATAACTTGTTTTGTCAAAAGGCGATCTACTGCCAATCATTAGTGGACCGGAGTTCCGCTGTGGCGACCCCTAACCGGGAAAGACACAACAACTTAGAATTCAACAGTTGGAAGTCCTAGTCGAAACATCCAGTGGAATTGCAAAGGCAGCAGCTGGTTTACTGTACACTGTATTCATAAACAGCATATTCATTGGCATGTATCCATATTGTTGTCTTGGCGTTTACATAATAACTGGACATTTTGTGAGTCATTGAGTTGAATTGCACTAATGCTTCATTGAGCACTGTAACACTGTTCTCAATCTCACAGCAGGGTTGGGTGACATGCAATGTCCCCAAATGAAAGTGGACTTCCCAGCAATGTCTTTTTTTTGTTGTTGTTTGGTTTGGTTAGTGGGCTTACTTCAAAGAAGTGCATCTGAAAGCTATCTTCATATGATGAATGGAGAGACATGTATTTGATTACCACTTGTCTAAAACCATGCAGTACGCCATATTTTGTCAGACATGCATAGTCTGTAAGCAATATGTTATAGATTATTTCAAAATGTTCTCTCTCATAGCTGTGGCCCTTTATTTCAAAGTGTTTTCTTTCATAGTTGTGGATCTTTTATCTGCCACCATATCCAACTTAAATACCTTCTATGGAATCCAAATATGTGCCACTTGACCTGCTGTGCTGTTTTGGAAGTGATATAGAACTGGTATAATTAGTCCATCTGGTACATACAGTCTCCCATCTTCTCTGACATATAAAAGAGGTCAACAAATTGCATTTTAGTATGAACAGACATGGACCACCAGATATGTACAGCAGATGTCCATGATGAAAACATATTGACTTTTCATTTATTCACAATACAGGCTGCTATCGTGCAGTACCATGGGATGCATTATATGCTTATGAAGACTCATCATGTCAAATTTGAGAGATACAGGTGTCAGAAACAGTCTAGTGCCCAGTTCAAACCATTAAGGTCGGGCATGTGTCCCCTTCTACACTATAAGACCAATACTTAGGGGCATTTAAGGACTAGATGCAGCTGTGCTGCTCACATATTGATTGACATAGCACATCTATGCACAGACAGATGGAACAAACACATACACACACACACACACACACACACACACACACACACACACACGCGCACGCACACACACACACACACACACACACACACACACACACACACACACACACACACACACACACACACACACACACACACACACACACACACACACACACACAAATATGAATGCATTGACAGGTAAATGCATGTGAGTATGACATTTTGGACATACCTCTCCACCTCGTGGAGCAAGAAATCTGGGCAAAATGTGAAATAATGGAAAACAAATACCCAAAAATAAGAACATATTATAAAGTTAAAAAGTTTCTAGATAACTGGATTTGTATCAGCATGCAATTTCTGAATGATACTCAAATGTAGGTCATTAATTAATGACTTCATCTCTCACTGATTTTCCAGAAAACCATACTCTTTATGAGGAGCAAACCAAAAATATGTGTCTAAAATCTGGACGGTCTGTGAAAATCTGGAGAGTTGAGAGGTATGATTGCAGCAGGCAGAAGTGTATCACGATACCCCATTTACTGACACAATGCAAACTCAGCAGGGGGTATTTTATAAACATTTTTCTCCCCTAGAGTTCTTGTACTGTGTGAATACTTACCGAATTTTTATAACCAAGCAATATATTCCAGCTTTCCGAACCATTAGTGAGGTTATTGTGATGTCAGTCGTCCAGAGGCAGGGGGTGGCAGATGGATCTTTGACATTGCAGTTATGAATGGTAATCTGTCACCGTATGCAGTTGGATTGCTGGTTAAATAAGTTGCTTAACTACATTTTTCTTACAGTGTGTACTGATGCTGCTTTCTGTGTGCAGTTGTTCTTAGCACAGCACCAGAGTTTACAAAGGGCAGGTAGAAGGTCAGCCATTAGGCTTTTTGTGTTTTAACCTACCTGACCTTCCTCTAAGCTTTTAAGGTTATAAAGAAAATAAGCACCTTTTCTTCCCATGCGTACTTATGTATAGTTTGCACATCTTTATTGTGACAAATGCGTGCACATCAGTATTCTAAGGTCAAGAGTCAGCTCTGTTGCATGTTAGAAGTATGGGCCTTGCAAAAGACATCAATTCCAGCCTCTAACAGAAAAATTACTTTCTAAAATAAACACTGGGATGCTTGATGTTATCTTTAAGCCTGCAAAGACCTTATTCTATGTACTTCAGTAAATAAAACATGTTTATTTTTAATAGATATTAATCCTATGTACAATATATATCTCTCTATGTTGCTGAAATATGATTATCTCTACTGCACAATGAGCATTTATGACCTAGAGAATATAATAGATCTTGGTGAGTGAAATAAAAACAGTTTATTATAAAGCAAAGTAGTGCATTGTTACGCATGTTAACATTCTGAACATGTTGAGAACACTATATTTAATTTACTGTTGTAACCAGTAATATCTAAATGAAATGCATTAGTATTCACTCTGTGAACACAGTCATTTCAAATCTTTTGCATTTGCATAACAAATGCAATCTTGAATAAACCTTATTAGCTAAGTTATAAAAAGCTAAATAAAAAGTAGATAAACATCCAGATGAAATTCCCATATATTTGTTTTGCTGTTAAATTTTTATTACTTTGCCATTATCATTAGTAAGTGATTCAGGAAAATGATATTTAAATGTTGTACTTTATCTTCTAACTAATAACTGAGAGGTTATGTGCTTCAGTTAAAACAGCAACTTTATATAAAAATTATGTTGAACAAGAAACTGAGGCATCAGAATTTAATCATCTGTTGCACAATGTTTTTAGCAAAGTGCTGTTTTTTTTTTTTTTTTATTTCTTATTATGTGATTGAGGCATGGAAGCTAGACCTGAACATGTTTGAACTGTGGACACCGAAGATCAGAATACTAAAGACGAAATTTGAAAACCCAACTTTTTGCCCCTTCTGGACCCATGTTAGCACTTGTTCCTTGGGGTATTTTAGGGACCTGAGGTTGCAGTCGACATAGTGTATCTTCAGTATTCTGTGTTTTGGATGTCAGTTTTGGTGTTTCCATTTTTTAGCCGTCCTTCACTATAGCTCAGTTTCAAAACTGTTTCTGAATGTCATGGATGTTGTCTGGTACACTTCTTTGTAAGTGTGACACCACTTAAACTATTGGATACCTCATCAGAACATACAGTTAGAAGAGGCAATTCCATTTCCTCTGGTGTACACTTACATCATCATCATTGTCATTAAACTCCTTTTATCCTAGTTTTCTACTTTATGATGGGGTGTTATGTCAGCTATCTCGACTTCACCTAATTCAGTGCCACTCTGCAATCTTCTTCAACACCGTACTTTTCAGCTCCTATGGCATTTTTCTGTAATATACTTCCCCTAACCCCAGTCAGGGCCAGTGTGGCATGAGCATGTTCTCCAAATGCCTCTTAGACCTCAGAGTTACTTTTAGGAGACGGATGGGGCATGTACGATTTACATTTGCTAAAACAGTCTTGATTTTGACAATGCAGCCTTCACTTTGGAGGACCTGTGCCTCTTTTAAGTTTGCCAGGATAGGTACACAAATGCATTGTCAGAAGGATTACATTTTCTTTTCTCATATTTAAGCAAAGTACTTACTAATGGATCCTCAACGTATTAACTTATTAATCTATGAATTTTGTTTCTTAGTTATCTTTACATTTGTTATGAAGCAGAATTCACATACTTCCTTTGTTCAACGTGGTGAGTCCTCCAAGTCAGAATATATGAGTAGTGAATGATATGGGGGCAAAGTCCACTACAACGAAGATATAGAGGGCTTGCCCTGTCTCTATAGAAATTATTTTTATATTTTTTGTCTGAATTATGATTCTCATAGTTGTACAAATATTTAATTGTAATGCAATATTCTCTATTGTTTTTATATACATTAGGCCCAACATACATTTTCATAATTATTAGATAATTAGTCTAAAGTTATTTAAGTATTTAACAAGACTACATGCTCAAATATCCAACCCTAGAAAACTTACCTCTTTATAGTTAACTAGTTCATATGCTTCCAAAAACAACTGCATACATTTTCCCCCTAGAAATTTCTTGTTCCCTGACTTGCATGCATCCAGATTTGTATCAAAATCCAAAATATGTCTAAACTCATGAATAAATTAATTAACTGTATAAACAGCTTGCAGTGGTTGCTAGTTTTCCACCATCTTGACCCTGCCCCCAGTCTTAAGTTGCAAATCCCTTCTGATGACATTTTTATCCAGGGTTCCCAGCCTAAATGACTATCTCCCAGCTTCCTAGAGTGTTGCATAAGTTAGCACCTGCATTATAAGTCAGACTTTGTTCTAGAATGAAGAATAAGCCGAGCTTACCGCTTGAGTTCTTACATTGCTGTGTTATGTGCAATAATAGTCACAGAGACTTATACTGTGCATGAATCCGTGCTACCTTCTGGTGGCTTGGTCAGCCAAACTAATCTCTGGAAAGATATATGGAATGATATCATTATGAAAAAGAGCAATTTTCTGATCATTACAAAACTGTTGACATCTACAGTGCACTTTTATGGAAATGAATATTAGTTTGGGTTTCTTTTTATCTTGGGCATAAGCCAAAATAATTTCTAGCACCAAGAAATGAACCTTGGCATGTATGTTATACTCAAATGCATTAACATTATGAAAAGAAAATATAATTCTGCAGATGAGTACATTGTTTTTCACTTCTTTAAAATTAAATTGTACTAAATACTCCCTCAGAAGCTTTGCAATATGCAAATGTGAAGGCTACAGAACTAACATGCACCTTTCTTGTTATGGGGGGGTACATACAACATCAAGAATGCATTCATTTAACAAGTTTGACAAAGAACAAGAACCATTAAATTTCTGAATGATTAGCAAAAAAACAATAACGTATGCTAGAGAGCAGATAAACATAAGCTGCAGAATTACTGTGTTTTAGGTAAAGCAAACTGTCAGGTCAAATTAAGGTAAGAAAGAAAAAAAAGTGGAAGAAATGTGCTGAAACCAGGTACGCGACTGATAACGTGAATCTGAAACAAACTGCTGAGGGACAGTGTAATATAAATGTAATATCCAGTAATATAAAGGAAAATTGAAACTGATGCAAACAGGTGCTAGCCAGCTGACAGTGAAAACCTTGCCTCTAGATGAAATGCCACTGTTGAAGTGAAACCCAAACCCCATGTACTTAAATGGGAAAATGTGGTCGTGAATGAACGAATAAACAGGTGAATAGCTTTTACTATAGTCATTCTGGCCTGGACAGTTGTCCAGAAAAATAAAATTATGTTATTCATCTAAGTTAGATATGCATTCCTTTTTGATTTTACCTATTTGGGAAGCAATGAATGCTCATTTCACTTTTAGTCAACGTTAAAGCAACTTTTCAACTCTTATTAGGTGATCAAATGAATTAGCTGATGTTTCTGTATATAGTACTATACAATAGGAAATCTGAGGAAGATTTTCCAGTCAGTTAAGAAATTAAAATGGATAACTTGGGGGTTGAATAGTAGTACTTTTAATTTGACAAATGCCATATAATGCATGCATAGAGGTAAGAGATGAACATAAGATAAGAACTTGTGTCTAAGTCTTCTCTTTATCTCATCCTGTCTTATGGCTCTATCTTGAATATTTTGAATTCCATGACTGTGTCTTCTCAGTGATATTTCATTTCTCCTGCAACCTGCATTCAATTTTTCTTCCTCCTCTTCTTCTGGGTATAACAGCCAATCATCTCATTTCATATAGAGTGCTTTTCCCTGCTTATATTTTTGCTTTGTCTAGCTTCTTATAGCTTTTTTACCTGATAACTTCATTCCAAACACTTTTTGATTGGTGAAAGCTTATTTTTCTGGAACATCTTCTCCTTCACTTTCTTTCCATTGGCATCTCTGTTTTAAGGAGCTAGTGATCTTCATGATCCACTGATTTCCTGTTTTTTTTTATCTTTTTTTTTTCAACTTGTCGGTACTTGGCATTTCAAGTGCCAACATTTTAATTTGGAGCCAAAATCTGACCCTAACCATATTCAGTTTTTTTTTCTTTTAACTGCAGCCAATGGGGCAGATCACAAGCCGTTTATTGTCTTCTAGATCCCCGGTCTTGGTAGGCCACCAAGCTGCTCAATCCAAGATTTTTTACCAGGCCATCATGGAAAGTGTTCTCCTTTGTATGCTCATGTTTGTATAGACTTACCAATGAGCAGTCAATAGGTTTTTGGATGAGAATTTTTAGCTTTAAAATTAATGAGCTGGTGAGTTTCACTTCGCTGTGATGTATTGTGCTTGCTAGTGGAGTACATTTTTGTGTCTTTTCCCTTTTCTCCACTGTGGTGTGCCTGCAGAGATACTATTTATCATATTGGTGATAGAAAAACATTTTTTTTGTGTTTTTTTTTCTTTTTAGGGTTTTCAAGTTACTGTGTTTGACATTCAGCTTTTGGAAAAGAGTCAAAAATCATGTTACATAAAACTACAGGTAAACCATGTACTGTGTAAAACTCATGAAATGTTCTGTAGGATTCTAATTGTTAATACATCAATTTGTGCATCTGTTGTTTCAACCACTTCACTCCTTTCCCAAGTAAGAGTAGAGAAAGAATTGCTGCAAGTACTTGAGCACTGAAGATTGTCATCTCCATGAGTCTAGGAGATTATAATCCAATAGAAGACTTATAGTAGTTCTTGTCTCACATTCTTTGAGATGCCCACCATGTGTATTATAGACCCGAATAACACCTTCTCGATAGCTCTTCTATTCCTCAACATTTCTTAGCTCGCTCTTTCTGACTTAAACACTATGTATTGTCCACTGGAAGAATGTAATTCAAGGCTGTTGGGAGGCATACACACTGCACTGATTTCTGTACAACTTCTTTGGAACAGGGAGTAGCACTAGGACCCTAAGTGTCTGAGAGTGTATATGTGTATAGGAATGAGAGAAAGATCAATCACATTATTATTTTACACTTGCTAAGCAGCTGTTTTAAAGCCCGACTCTCTCTGCTACTTATTTTTGCCTGCAACAACACATAAAGTCTATCAAATAAATAAAAGGCATCTATGCTGTAATAATATCATGAGTGCTTCGTGAACTGAAAACACAGTCCTGCAAGCTATCGTGAGCAGGGAGTTACAAGTTACAATATTTTAAAGCCCAGCTTCTTTTGATACTTATTTATGCCCTCAACATAAAGTCTCTCAGATAAAGAAATGTAGTTTTTGCTGTAATAATACCACGGCTGCTTCTTGGATTAAAAACACAGCCCTGCAAGCTATTAGGAGTAGTGCATTACAAGTTACAATACCTTAGAGCCTGGCTCCCTCTGCTACTTATTTCTGCCCTTAACATAACATAAAGTTTCTCAAATAAAGAAATGTAATGTATGCTGTAATAATACCTTGGCTGATTCCTGGATTGAAAACACAGCCCTGCAAGCTATCGGGGGCAATGAGTTTCAAGTTATAATGTTTGTAGGTCTCTTGTTAACTGATGCCTTAAGAGGCTTCGGCCTTTAGTTCATTTTAAGATAATTAATGTGTAAAAAGGGTTGAGAGCAAGGAATAACTACCCCAGCCCCACTAAGCGCTAGCTAGATTTTTTAGCTCATATGTGTTGATATACTAAGACAGTGTGACTCACATATTATTAGCTGCTCTTCTTCCTAATCAAACTTTGTATATTTGCTGTGGAAATCAGAATAATTATATCTTATTAATCTAATGCATTTGCATTGTTTTTTATGCAGTTCCTACCTTTGTGATAGTTTTTTGTACTCTGTTTTTATTTTTTTGTGCTCTGACTCTGTCTGATCCAACCTGCTCCATCCGGCCTTGCTGCACTCCGGCTCACTCTGCTCCCCCAACCTACCCCCATCCCCGCCCACCCTTTCCTTAAGTTTATACCTGACTAAACCACACCCCTTACTGCCCTCAACCTACTCATACCCCATCTTCTCAATATCCGCCTTACCTCCTCAACCTCATCCACTCCACTATATAGTCCAGTCACTACTCTCTACCCACTCACTCTACTCCTACACTTTTCTGTACTACCCAACTCTGTAACCACCAAGCATCTCTACTACCCCTTATTAACCAATACTCTTCTACTCCATTTTCTTTACCTCACCTATAGTCCCACCTCCCTTCACTCATAACAAATCAGGCACTTCTACTCAACAACACTTCCACTGCCCATCCATTACTCTCAATCCTACACTTATACTGACATCAGCCCACAACTTTATTACAACTCAGCCTAATTGCTCTTACCTTTCAAACACATATGCACCTACTATCCTAATTCCTTAGCTTTCAGATATCATAAACGATATTCCACTACTCTCTATAAGACAAAGTAAACTCCAAGCTGACATCCATCCCAACCCAGGTCCCAATAACAACCTCTCACCCCACCTACCACCCCAACAAATCCTATTCAGCCTACTACACATTCCAATCCCTACCTCCCTCTTCCAAAAGCCTCTAATAGTGACCTGCTCTTAACCAATTTCAATCTCCGTAGCATCATAGGAAAAGCTAGTGAATTCCATGCTGCTTTATCCACCTACTCACCAGACATAGCTAAGATAACTGAAACCTGGTTAAAGCCACACATTAAAGACAAATAAACAACTGGCTATAACATCATTAGACTAAACAGATTAAACAAAAGAGGTGGTGCAGTTGCTGTTATGTTTAAAGAGACCGTCAAAGTTTAACAACTAAACTGTGCTCCTCCTGACCTATCCAACTCCAAAATCCGAACTATTCACTTTGAAATCAACCCAAACAAAACAATAATTATCATAGCCCCCTATCTTCCTCCAGGCAATAACCTTCCCACCATTGAAAGTCCACTTTCTTTGGCATCTACCAATTTCAACCAAGAAACTATAGTTCTTGGTGATTTCAACCTTGATTGGCACTGTTGCTCATCCAATAACCTCTCCAACTTACTAAATCTTTTCAACTTCACCCAAACCATAATGTGTCCAACTCAAACAGGCAAACATTCCAGAAAGCAGTCAACATTAGATTGTATATTAATTAACAAACCCAGCCTAAGTTACTTATCCAGTTGCCTTCCAGACTCCCTCAGTGAATATTCTACAACCTTTCCATACAGATAATGTGTGCATACTGAAAACAACATCAGTAACAAATACATCTGTAGCAAGAAAAACTTCTTCCCCACTACATTTATCCTACTACTCCAACAATGTGACTGGACACCACTTAAAAACCTCCATCTAGACTTGGCTGTTCAATATTTCAACAATACCTTCCTTAAAACACTTAATAACCTCACTCCCACTAGGAAAGTATGCTCAAAAGCCAAGCACCTACCTTGACTAACCAATGACACCAAACTGCTACTTAAACGCAGAGATAGAGTCTGGTCAGCTTACCATACCACCAAAGATAAAGTATAACTCTTAACATATCAACAGCTACGGAAACTTGCTAACAAAGAAATAAAAAAGAGAAATAATCTTACCTCCAAATCTGTCAACAGAAACACCTAAATAACCCCAAAATTTCTGGCAAAGCATTAACTATCTCCTCGGACATGGTCATACCCCAACCCTAGCACCAGTCACCTCAAACAACTCTGAACCTATTGCAAATCAAATCAACTCTCACTTCATAAATACTATCTCTTCACTGCAAGACAACAAGCCTAATCAGCCACTTACTGTTCCCACTCCTACTCCAGCTAATCTCAACCCCTTCACTTTTATATCCGTACAAGCTAGTTACATAAAAACTCCTCTAACCAGGCCAAAACCCTACTGTCTTGCAGCTGACCAATTTCTTAATGAATTTCTAAAAATTGCTGGTCCTTCTATTGCCTACCCCATATCTATCCTGATTAATCATTCTGTTGCAGACCATTATGTCCCACTTCTAAGAAAAATATCAGACATTATTCCCCCCACAAAGGCAGACCGTCTAAAGAACTAACTTCCATCATATAGCCATCCTTTCACCCTTTGCAAAAATCTTAGAAAAAGGCATCCACAATCAAATCCTTAACCACTTGCTTAGTCACAACCCCTGATCCAGTTCTCAACACAGCTTTAGAACTAAACATAGTACTAGCACTGCCCTACTAACTTTCACTAACATCATTCATCATGTTATAAATGAAGATCAGCATGTTTCATTTGCCTTTCTCGATATGTCCAAAGCCTTTGACACTGTTTCCCAGCAACTACTACTCAACAAACTCTCATCTTATGGCCTCAGTTCATCATCCCTTTCCTGGTTCCCTAGCTATTTTTCCAATTGACAGCAGGCTACTAAATGGGAGAACAGTCGTTCCCCCTACTGCCAATCTCAGTCGGTGTACCACAAGGTGCCATACTTGGTCCTCTCCTCTTGTTCATATTTACTAACAACCTAAGTTTTGCAACTCAACTAGCCTCTATTGTCCAGTACACCAATGATGCTACACTTACCTGCTCAGTCTCCTCACCCCAGGAACTTCAAATAAAAATGCAAACTTCTTTTTAAGACATAGAAAAATACCTCTTTGAACATCAACTCATACTAAACCCAAACAAAACTAAGTTAATAGTTTTCATAAACCAAAAATCCAAACCATGCCAGTCCCCTATCACAATCCTCTCCTCGAGCAGAACCAAGATAAACCAACAAACCAGAATAAACTTCTAGGTGTCACAACAGATGATAATCTAAAACGTATTTCTCTGACAATCAAAAAGTCCATATCAAACTTTGCAGCCTCTACAGGGCCAAAGCATACCTTACTCAAAGCACCAGGCCAACGGCTGTGTGGTCACACCTGCTATCTACCCTCCTCTGTGGATCTCATATATTCACAAACCTGTGAATGACTGACCTCAATAACCTAGAATCTTGTTACAACAAAATTGCCAAGTTTGCCATTAATCATCCACACAGGACTGACCACTGCTCAGTTCTCTCCCATCTCAACTGGCTAAAACTCCCTAATCCTTTATCTCTCAATCAATGGCACACAAAATAGTCCACCAACTCAGCAACTGTCCTGTTTTCTCTAACCTAGTCCAACTGAGTATTAATCTCCAGCCCCTTAGATATTCTGACAAACTAATGTTAAAGCTTACCCACTACCACAACTATCATGGTGACTCCCTTCATTATTACAAACTTGCCAAAGTTTGGAACACTCTTCCTCAGCCAATTACAAAAAATCATGACATGACCTAACAATCATGAGTTCAAACAACTCCTAAAGGACTACCTAGCTAGTCACTGGCTTTACTCCTGCCATACTCCAGGCTAATTCTTCCTAGCTCCCTTACTATATCACTCCTTTCTGATCCTCCTAACTCTTCCCCTGATCCGCTGTTTCTAGCCTTCCCACCTTTCCCTTTCATCTCTATGCTGAATTGCTTATATGCTGCAACTTCATTCTGCTGTACTGTTGGACATGGGTTCATATGAACCATGCTTATAACTGTACATGTAATTGCAACCGTCTTGGTGTCTCTGTTAATGCATAACTGTATACATATATATATATATATATATATATATATATATATATATATGTGCACTGTTATTTGTATTGCATTTGTATATAATTATTATTGTTAGTATTGTTACAGTTTTGGAACTTTTCTCCTTGGGCCTCCACTAAAAATGAGTTACTGGCTCAGATGGATATTACCCAGTAAACAAATGTAATAAATAAATAAATAAATAATAAAAATGTTTGCACTGTATTAAGTCTGAAACTCAAATGACCATCATTATTTTCTGACTATAACCCTCAGTTATGTGACAGAAAACCACAATTTTATGAGAAACAGACCTTCCAGGGGTGCAGAACATGCTGGATGGGTGTTATTTATACAATAACACACAATAACAAATTTTACTTGAATAAATTACATCAGAGAATGGGGGACCTGTAGATTGGCACACTGATTGGATAACAAATGTTCTCCAGCAGAGTGCAAATGTATAGGTAATGCCTGCTGAAAAATGCATCCTTTGCTTCATGGCAGCATTTTAAGCTGCCATGGAGCTGAAACTGAAAACAACCTAATGGTTGCCATTATTTTACCCTTGCTAAAAAAGTTATTTTGCTGTTTAATGAGTGCAAAATAAAAAAATTAAACAAAAATTAAAAAATAAAAATAAAAACGTTTATCGAGTGTAAAAAATAAATGAGACAGACAAGGTGTGTGTGCCTTTGTGTGTTTATGTTTCTATTTGTGTGTGTGAGTGTCTGTGCCTTTGTATGCAAGATAGGATAGGATAGGATATGATAGGATAGGATGGTGCAGTGGTGTAGCGGTAGCATTGTTCCCTCACATCAAAAGGTTCTCTGGTTCAATTCTAGTTGGCGTACCTTCTGTGCTGAGTCTGTATGCCCTCCCTGTGTTCATGTGGGTTTCCTCTGGGTGCTCTGGTTTCCTCCCACATTCAAAAGACATGTGTCTGGAGCATTTCTCCCTGGACCTCTGCTGAAAATTGGCTTTGTTCCAAGTCGGACTTCTCCAGTAAATAAATGCAAAATAAATAATAAAAGTCTGTGAAAGGTTTGCATACCTCTCGACTTCTTAGCTCAAGAAATCTGCATAAAACCTAAAGTAAAGGAGAACAAAGGCTCAGAATAAGAACATGCTTTAAATATTGCTGGTATGAAATTACAAGGTCGCTTGAATAATAAGATTTGTGTTAGCATGCATTTTCTGAAGATCATAAGCTGAGATTCTGGATATGAAGGAAAAAATGAATCAACATATCAGCAGAAGGGTGGCTTGACAGTGAATGCAAAGTGAAAAAAAAGAGAAAATAATTGATATGAAGCTGTAGCTTGGTTGCGGAGTGGGGCAGCAGTGTGAGAGCTGTTAGTAAAAATGTAAAAATTCAAGCTATACCCCTGATGTGATTCACCATATTTTCTAGTTGGCTCATTTTCTGGGTCCTTTTAACTGTAAGATCACATCTTTTGTTTTGCTAATTTAAATGTATATATCTTAGAAGAAAAAAATCCATTTATCTTTCTTTCCAGTCAGGATCCCAATGTGTAACCAGTTAGGTGTGGTAATTTGTAATGAAACCAGTATTGTATGGTGGCACATTAGTTACACCTAACTCCCATGTATTATGCATCTACGTATGTGTATTGGATTGCACTCTCCTCTTTTAAATTACCTAAAAACAGTGTTTGCACATCACATAATACAGTTGGAATTGGTCTTTGCATATAGATTTCTCCTACACTCCATTAAGGTACAATACGTGCTTTTTGTTCAGGGACATCCCACACATTTCATGAATGTTGACTCTAGAAGAGGCAGTTCAATGTATATCTTACATAAATCTTGTTTCTGATATATGATGTCATGGTGGTATCCCAATCACATTGTATGTCCAGGAAACTCAAATTCTTGGTCCCCTCCTATTCTCAATCTATATAAATGACCTTCACCTAGCAATTACTCAAGCTACCTGTATTCAATATGCAGATGATTCTACAATCATTTGCTCAGCTAAATCCTCATCTGAACTATAGTCCTTAACCCAGAAAACGTTTACCATAATAGAAAAATGTTTTTTACCACGATGCCTCCTCTTGAACCCCAAAAAGACAAAACTATTGCTCTTCACACCCACCCACAAGTCCAGCCCAATAGACTTCTCAGTCCTATCCAATAACGGTACCTTTATAACTCCAGACTTAATCACTAAACTTCTAGGTATAACAATAGATAACAACCTTACCTATGAAATTCACATCATAGGTTCATAGGTTCATAGGTTTATACTAGGCTATCTGCCCTAAGGCATTTATAAGCCTAGCCCAAATTTTTGTGGCTTACGCCACCCCTTATATGAAAAAATACTGTGCCCATTAGTTTGTTGTGCCTCTGTCCAGCAGTGACACAGAGATGATTCCCGGGGTAAACCTACGATCTCCCATCCACAGGTCTAGATTTCTCTTGAACAGAGTCAGCGAGGTGCTCTGCCTCACATGGACCGGGATTTTATTCCACAGCATAGGGAGTCTCTGAGTGATAAATCTATCCCTCCAGCACCTCCTATTTATATCCGTGCTAAGGTTTAAGTCGCTTGCTCTAGTGGTTTTGGTGGATTTGGATTTTTTGAGGTGGAGCATGTCCATTAATTCCGGGTTGGACATGGCCTTGTATGTCAGGCACATGTCACCTCTGAGCAGATGGTATGCGACTGAATAGAGCTGGAGTTTCTTCAATCTGGCAGCATATGACAGATTTTGGAGTCCCTTTATCCTTTTGGTGAGGAACTTTTGGGGTCTCTCCAATTGCTGCAGATGTCGGGTGAGATACATCCCGAATGGGGCATTGTACTTTCGATCATTGGTCTGATAAGTGAAGAGTACAGGGGAACAATGACCTCACTAGATCTGGATGTGAATCCCTTCATGATCAGGTGGGCAATGTAGAAGGTCTTTCTAACCACTTTAGCAACATGAGTGTCAAAAGAAAGGCCACTGTCAACCTGGGTCCCCAGGTCCCTGATAACCTCTTCTGTGCTTAGTGGATTGCCACCTATATGGTAGCTTGGGGTTACCTTGTTTTTCCCGAAGGGTATAACTATACATTTTTGGCGTTTAACTTCAGGCCATGGCTCTGGCACCAGCTATCTGTTTCCGTGAGTCCCTTCTGAAGGATATCCGTGTCCGATGCACTTTCCACTATGGCGCCCAGTTTGCAGTCATCTGCAAACTTTGTCAGCCAAAGTCCTCCCATGTTGGCCTGTACTTCTAAGAAGTAGATGCCAAACAATAGGGGGCCAAGGACCGAGCCCTGTGGGACACCACTTGTGACCGGCTTGGAGTCTGACATAGCGCCAGCAACTCTAACCCTGTGGGTTCTGTCCTTAAGCCAGTTTGCAACCCATCTTGTGACATATGGGTTTACATTTAAGCTGGTAAGTTTTTCTACAATACCCGAGTGGGGTATTGTGTCAAAAGCCTTTTCATGGTCAAGGTAGGCTGTATGGACTGCCTTTCCCTCATCAATGGCCTTGGTGACTGTTTCGAAGAAGTCGACCAAGTTCAAAAGGCATGATCTTCCCTTCACAAAGCCAAACTGGGTCGGGTCCAATGTCTGCAAGTCCCCTATATCTTTGTTTATGAGCTCCATTATGATCCTCTCCATAGCTTTGCAGACTAGACTTGTTAAGCTTATGGGCGGTAATTACCAGGGTCCGTAGAGGCCGCCTTTGTGGAGTGGGACCACAGTTGCCGTCGCCACTCCTTGGGCTCGTATCCTGTGGTAAGGCTGAGATTGGTTTTAATTCCTCATTTAGCTTGTGTAGCACACAGCCGGGGACACCATCCGGTCCCATTGATGCTGTGTTTTAGCTTTAGAGAGAGCAGCTTTCACCTGCGCATTTGAGATGTCCGGGAGGCTACACTCGGCTGGGATAGTTATCTCTCCTTTAGGGGAGGGGGATGAAGGTTGCACGGAACCTGGATGCCAGTATGTTGGCAATGACTGTGGGTTCAGTGATTTTTGTATCATTTTGGACTAATTCTGAGCATATCTGGGAGTTTCCACCCAGGTTCCTAACATAGCTAAAAAGGCCTTATGATTGTCCTTTGAATCCATGGCAATTTTTCTCTCAAAATTGGCCTTAGTTGATTTTATGAGTGCTCGTATTTTTTACTAATAATGATCAGGGTGACTTCCCTTTTATGGATTTTGTTCTATCATGTAATAGCTTTCTCCTCTTATTGTAAAGTTTGTTAATGGCTGGGGTCCACCAGACTGGACGTTTGCCCTTTGTGGAAAGAGTCTTGGTTTTATTTGGGATTGCCTGATCCATGCAGTCCTGGAGGTGTTCATAGAAGGCATTTGTAAGGGCTTCCACAGCTTGGGTTGTGGTTTCCACTGGCTCAGGGGCCTTGAAGGATACCACACCAGTCTTGAGTAGTGTGAAGTTTGCTTTAGAGAAGTTCTTCACTATGTTCTTTTTTGTTTGGGGTGGGGCGGGATGTGGATTTCCAGTGAGATTAGTTTATGATCAGATCTCACCAATGAGGGATATACTTCGGTGTGGAGCATTTTGTCCCCATGTTTGTGACAATGAGATCTAGTATATTTTCTCCTCTCGTGGGAACAGTGACTAGCTGTTCCATGGCATTTGAATTTATGAACTCCAGGAACCGTTGGGCTAGAAAGTTAGGGCTTGAGTAATGTTCCCAGTCTATATTCGGGTAGTTGAAGTCACCCAATATGATGGTGTTTGGAGATACATTTATACCCTCCAGTGTCTTCAGGAAGGCTGTGTGGGGTTCCTGAGTTTGAGAGGGTGGCCTGTAGCATGCTACAATTTGTAGAGCAGTTTTGCCTATGGTTAGTTGCACCTGGATGGTTTCCGAAGCTTCGTGCGTTGCAACCAACCTGGAGGTGTGGGTATCCTTTATGAATATGGATACACCCCCTCCTTTTGTGGTGTGGTCCGGGTTTTGGGGCGGAACGCATGATATGAGGTAAAACCTAATAGTGCCGGGGTGCTCTCAGGAGCCTTGAACCAGGTTTCAGTTACAGCACAGACATCGATGTTCTCCATACTGAGAAGGGCCTCGAGTGCGTGCATTTTGAGATTTAGACTTCTGGCATTGAGCAGCATTACCCTCAGTTTCTTCCCATTTTTGTTTTCTAGGGTGGTAGGTTTAGAATTTGAGCCTTGCCTAAAAAGGCACTATGGGGGTGGCAAGAGCCTTAGCCAATATCCAGAATCCCAGGGGTGACAGGTGCAAGCCGTCCCTTGCAAAGCAGCGTGGCTTGTCAAGCATGTCATCCCAGGCAGACAGACACTGGATCCCCTTTGAATGACACCAGACATTAAGCCAATTGTTAAAGCTGATCATCTTGTCTCTATATTGTGGCATCATTCTTGGTGAAGGAAGGATACTGCTCAGGGTTAGGGTCATACCTGCCTGGGCTACATAATCAGAGAGCTCCTCTATGTCTCTTTTCATGTAGTCCAGGGAGGTACGTCTCAGGTCGTTCACACCAGCATGGACAATGACTGTGTCATATTTGTACTTGCCATGGAGTGACCCGAGTGATTGTGTTATGTGGCGGATTCTAGCGCCCGACAGGCAGCTTACTGTGACCCTCTCCTTTTTCAGCCTGGTGAGTGGGACGTCAGTGTGTCTGACTATGGAGTCACCTATGACAAGTATGTTTGGTGTTGTATTTGGCCTTAAGGGCTGTGACTGCTTTGCACACTGCTTTTGTGGTTTATGTGTTGCTTGTGGGGTGTCTTGAGGTAGCAGTTGTTTGGGTGTCTGCTTTGGAGGCCTCTGCTGTTTAGGTAAATTTTTACTCAGAGCCTCCGAGTATGTCTTTGTGTGTTTATGTGTTTGATTCAGTGGAGTGGTAGCATTATGTGAGGCTGGTTTTGTGGTGTGTTTATTTACCTTCTCCTCCTGTCTGGTCTTGCCAGTCCTGAGTTGAGAGAGCTCAGCCTCCAGTTTGGCTAAATAGCTGCATCTCTCGCAAGTATTTGTGTTATGTGGGAGGAGGAGAGGGTTGTCTGTGTACATGAGGCAGTTATAACATTGTCTCAAGATTCCCAGATTCACCAGCTGGACCGGAGAGGAGATTGACAACTGACCTTTGGACATGCTAGAATAATATTGGGAAATCCTTAATTGAAAACAAGGGCCAGTGGGGAGTGAGGGTGTAGTGCTTTTAATTTTTAGTGCTGACTTATATAATTGCTTTAGTGAGCAAGTGCCAGGTAACTTGAGTGCAATGTGTTACAAGCAACTAAATGCAAAAACGACAAACAGTAACTTTCTTTCAAGTGAAACAAGGAAATAAGAACAGTAAGCAATGCAGATATCACTAGTGATCCACAGAAGCGCTGAGAAGTTGTGTATTAGGTAGAATTAGCTTCCAGGGAAATAACAAGCAAACAAATAACAAGCATATAAACAAAGCTAGATTCAGCAGGCCTGGATCTAGTCTATGCTACAGCAAACAAGGTGTACCAATTACAGTAAGAAATAGTTCAAATATTCAGGCACTATAAACCTTTAACCAGAAATTCCCAGCTCAGAAGGGCAGAGTCCAGCCTCTTCTCCCACAAGAGTGCAGACCACAAACCTTCTTAATGTAAAATAACTGGCCTGAAGCCCAACAATACTATAAAAACTGTAAATAGGAAACTGGTTTCCCTTTATAGGATAAAGCCATTCCTTACTCCACAAGCCAGAACTTCTATTGCCCATACCCATTTAATCTCCACAATCTTCTATACTTCATCCATATACACAAGTCTGACTAAAAACAACCTCAACAAGCTGTCAAACTCTTATAATAACATAGCTAGATTTGCCATATCTTCCTCTTTCAGGACCCACCACTGTCATAATCTGAAACAGCTAGGCTGGCTTGAGCTACAAAATCAACTCCATTATAACCAACTCACCATTGCCCATAAAACCCTCTTCCAACCAACTAAAACTCCAATACTGTCAATCCTTTTTACCCCATATCAAAACCTTAATACCTTATGCTCATCCAAGAAATTACTAGTATCCACAAATAAATCCAACAATATCTCTGGTGACTCTCTGTTCTCTAATGCTGTTGGAAAATACTGGAACCAACTTCCAAATGAACTGACTTCACTGTTCTCTTTATCACTATTTAAACAAAAATTGAAACTTTACCTGAAAATACACTGGTTATGCCCCTGTTCAAATCTAGACTAATCAAAAATGGCATTGCTATCATCATCACTGCTGACCCAGTATTTCTTATCCATTACTTTTACTTTCATGGACTAGTCCATATTTGTTCCTTATTCTATCCTAACAAAAAAAATAAATACATAAAATAACATTTTCCTTGAGAATAGAGTTTCTAGCAAATTTATCTAATGTTCTGTAATAATTTGTGTATTCAGTGATTGAAATGTTATGTAATAATCTGCAAATAACTTCTGTACATGCATTTAAATATTAATCATTTTATGTTAATCTTTTTTATGTGGAGCTTATCTCCCTGGGCCTCTACTGAAAATGGACATACATCCAGTTATACTAGCCCGGTCAACAAATGTAAAATAAATAAATAAATAAATAAAATAAAATATACTGAATATGCCACTTACTGATGTGTACTTTGCATGTCGCTGGCAAGGCACGGGACTGTATGACTGGTGCAGCTAGCATGTTACATCAGTAGCATAGCAAGGGCAGGGCTATTTGGGCAATTATTCGAATCACAAAATGGCAGGGGGCAAAACTGAGAAGTCTACTATGTAATGTTGTACCAAAATGCAAGTAAAGAATGATTCTTCACTTGAAGACATGGGATATAGATTTGATGCCATATTGTAGGTAGCCAATCCCACAGTAAGCCAACAACTTTTTTTGTTATGCAGTAGAGAGCTGGGGGGGGGGTAGATTTGGTGTTGTTTGATTGGCAGATTTACTTCCAATTATAATCTAAAGACACCTTTTTTCTTTGCTTTTTGCTTTTTGGCTGCTGTACTGTAGGAAGCCAGTTAGCTTTCTGCAGTAAGCAGAATTCCTTATTTTTTGCTTTTGACTTGAAGAGCTGAGGAAATGTGATGCAAGTTTATTGGACAGGCTGTTAGATAAGCCAGCTATACCAATGCTTAACATGGTACACTGTCTCATGAAAAAGCAGCCCTACAGTGAGGAGGCAGCTTTTTATACCTCAAACCAGCACATTCTCCTTTTTACACCATGACTCAGAACACCACCTTCTTACACCACAACCCAGCATACCACCTTCTTACACCACAAACCAGCACACTGCCTTCTTAGAACAGGAAATAGCACACTGCCTTCTTACACCACAAACCAGCAAGCTGCCTTCTTACACCACAAACCAGCAAGCTGCCTTCTTACACAACATCCCAACATGCTGCCTTCTTACACCATGAACCAGCATACTGTCTTCTTATACCACAACCCAGGACACTGCCTTCTTACACCATGAATCCAGAACATTGCGTTCTTACACCACAACACAGCACACTGCCTTCTTACAGCATGAACCAGCACATCGCCTTCTTACACCACAAACCAGCACTCTGCCTTCTTACACCATGAACCAGCACATCGCCTTCTTGTTCCACAATCCAGTACACTACCTTCTTACGCCATAAACCAGCACATCACCTTCTTACACCACAAACCAGCACACTTCCTTCTTACAACAGGAACTAGCACACCACCTTCTTACACCACAAACCAGCACACTTCCTTCTTACAACAGGAACTAGCACACCACCTTATTACACCATAAACCAGCACACTGCCTTCTTACACAACAACCCAGCACACCACCTTCTTAATACCACAAACCAGCACCCTGCCTTCTTACAACAGGAGCTAGCACACCACCTTCTTACACCATCAACCAGCACACCACCTTCTCACAGCCATAAACTGCCAGCAGCCATCTGTATGCTCAGAGTTCATATGGCCGCACACTGTTATACGCAAAGGTGTAGACAAACTTAGTACCAGTGGCCACAGACATGAAGTGGACAGAAGGCATGTATAGTAGGGCAAAAAGACATGACAACATTCACCTACTCTGTAGAAAGCCTTTTTGAAAATGGAGATAACTGTATAGGTTTACTTGAGGTTTGCAACAGTGATGGCAAACTGATATGCAAGAATCGCACCATCCTTTTGTTGTCAGGATGTCATGTTACTCTGTGTGATCTGAAAGACATTCATTACTGCCATTCTGTCTGTATACATCTGTTAGTGATTCTCTTCATTTCCATACGTGCTATATTATGCAACCATTTATTTCTATTTTATCCATATTGATATAACGTTGTTTCCTATGATTATTATTATTGTTATTTTATGGTTAGCTATGTGAGTGGAATAGCATTTCCTTCTTTCTTTTAAGACAGTTCAATTATTTGTTATAGAGACCAGGGCCTTGGAGTGAAGTCTGGGAATGTTATATACTTTTGTTATGTTATGCTGTCTTTGTCTGTCCTAGGGGTTATTACATGACTTCATTCATGGCCTCATTCTTTTCCTAATGTGCTGTACATCAGGCTGGCTTTGTGTATTTCAGTATTCATGTTCCTTCTTAAATAATGCTTATTTTGCCTTTAATTCTACAGCTCTAACAGAAAACAGTAAAAACTTTAATAATGATATATTTCTGTTCTTTTCAACATAACATCTGAAATGATCTCAATGAAATATTAATACTACTTTCCGGTCTCCTACATAGTGCTGGTATGTAATGTACATCTGATGCTTTACTCTTGAGACATTTTCATTCATCCCTTCAGCTTTACTTTGCAATGCGAAACAATGCTGATATACACATGTATTCTTCTCACATACAAATGCATTATATAGTCGAATAGTTTCACCATTTGTGCAGCTTTCTTTTTATTTTTTATGTTTAATCTTGATGTCTTGCAAAAGCATTCTAAGAGGAGACCTATTGTGCATGTACTAGTGTATTAACTGAGTTAGGACTCTGTCTGTGCAACTTTATATTCATTTTCTGAAACTGCGTGCTCAATATACTGTAATTACCAAGAGGAACTCAATGCATAGACAGGATTTATATTTAAATGGTGCTTTAGGGATTTCATATCCTTGATATTTCTGAAGAAAATAAATCACCAAGTTATTTTCAGTTCATCTTAGACCAGCAGTCTCTCGTCAAAGTGAAAATAATTACGCTAGTTTTGTTTTTTCGTAGATATCCATTGTTTATGCAGTAATACTTGGCGGCACACATTTTTAAGTATTGTACAAATAATTACTTGTAATATAAATAAATCAGAAAAAAATCTTCTGTTTTAATTCTGTCATATGAATGAAATAGCAGTGTCATCTTCCTTCCCTACCACTCGTGCAGCAATTCTGCTTTCTTTCATCACTCACCCAAACCTTCTTTCCTCCCTCCCTCCGCAAATAAAAGCATTCACTTACATGTGCCTCTTCACTTATTGTACTATAGGTTCTCCTAATTTATTTGCTCCTCATTCCCTCCCCAGATGCACAGCATTATGAAACGATAAATACTAACAGCAGGCACTTGT
>NC_056744.1:1736187599-1736210014 GCF_019279795.1 Protopterus annectens
CGTATTTATGTATACAGTTTATTATTCTCCAGGAAGTCAACTATTCCTTCACTCCAGTATCTTTGCAATGATATTGAATTATGCTTATATCAGGTTGACAGGCCTTTGGTCTCTTTAGTCATGTACCATTCACTTTTTGTGTAGTTACATTAAAAAGGCCTCACTCCAGACCTCTTATGACTTGACACTATTAAATAACAATATTTTTGACATGAGGAGTATGCATGTGTCAGATTCTACAAGATCTTTTTGTGAAATCCATTTTTTTCTTTTTTAACAACTTCATTTGCCTTCTGATGGTCTCCCAGATGTCTATACAGACAGTGTTATCTGTACAACAAAGCCTGAAAGTAGAAGTTATTGAAGAATTCTGCCTTCCTCTTCTTGACCAGTCAGTATACAGACCTTTCTTGAACTTCCTCCTTTCACTTATCTAAATAAATCTTCCCTTTTAGTCTTGGCAGTGTGCTACTTTCTCTACAAATGTTCTTACCTTACTTATTGGAGTCCTTTTTCTAGATTCTTCATTGTAATAACCGTGTTCGTCTTCCCTCAGGTAATACAATATTCTTTGTAATGGATGTTCTTTTAACTACCTTGCCATCTCCTGTCTCCATGCTTGTTTCTCATGACCCCCTTTCCTGTAACTGTTTCTCTGCTCATATTTATTGCTCTTGTTTGGTCACTGTTCTTGTTTCCAGTGTTCCATATCACTGCCTAAAAGCATACTCAGGTTATAATAGTCAGCCATTCTGCAATTCCATATTTTAGTTCTGTTTGTTTGCTTTTTACCTCTGTTATTCGTTGTGAGCCAGACCAGTGTATTGTCACTGTTGATAAAGGGTGCTTTTGCTTATATAAAATGTCTGACATTTTATATTTCCATGTACTTTCCTGCAGTAAATGAAATAATACTTATCAGTCTATTTTTTTTTACTATTGCATTCTCTGTCTGTGATATAGATGCATCAATACACCAGTCAGTTTGCTTACTTTTACACATATACTTTTTTTTTCAGTTTCAGCTACTGTAATGTGTGTATTGACTGATCCCCATTGATGTATTCTTAACTATTTTTGTATCAATGTGATACTTTTATTCTGGCTGCCTTCCCTGTTCTTAAACCTTATCTGTATCCGTTATATAACTTGTATCTTCAGTACCTCTCCATTGGGCCATTTATGTCACTTTAAGTGTACACAGTCTTACAGCACACAGACATTCTTTCAGAACACTGCGTTTAATGATTTTTAAGGCCAAGAGAAACTAATAACCAAACAAAAGATTATGATCTCAGCATGGCTGTAAACAACAGCCAAAAGAACCACAAATACAGAAATTACATTCAGGTTCTGGTTACTGGTGCACACCTTTGGCTTTTTTAAAGCAGTTTTAAATCTGTACCATCTTGGAGAATTGACAGTATAGATATGTTGATGGACTTAAAATCAAAATGAAACCCAGTATCTTGAAGGACTCTTGGCTTTTCATTAGTATGCTGACATGATAAAATTTTATGAATTATACTTTACTAGTTGTATGGATATCACTATTTTGGTCATTGTAATATCACATCACATAGGCTTGGAATGTTTCATGAATGCAGTATGCACACTTTACACCATAAGTAATATGGGTAATAGATTCATTTTGACTTTATGGATGTACCATTAAAGAATATATATATATATATATATATTTTACTTTGGGGGTGAATATTTATAACAAATATCTGGGTTAACTATAGGTATGGCTTTCACACCTATATATGCTAACATTATTTCATAGTTGTGTGAACAATATTTTTTGAATGTTTAATACGCACTGCACATTTTGCTGTTGCTTTTGGACAATACTTTTATTAAAGAACAAAAATGATTTATGTATAACTAGGTTTTACAATCAAGCATATCCTAAAATAGATAGCTGTAAGATTTAACATTTTAATATTTTTTATATACTTTACTATTGAGAATAAGATTTATTTTGGTGGTTTGTAACAAGGTTTTCATCACATAACTTATCGTGTGATACTGTTCAAAATATTTAAATCAGAAGAATAGCTATCATTTAGTACTGAAACTGTTTTTATTATTTTTGTTTTATTAGACCATGTATTGGACATTTTTTCATTTGATTTTTAAGGTCAAGTTAAAACAAATGTTATAGTTTTGACAAGATATTCTGTTCTTATCTTAATAAACAAATTTATACAGCTGCAGAAAGCAATGTTGTTATATTTTTTTTATTAAAGAGATATACTGGACAAAGACCACTGATTTGTAGAGTATATTAACTTATGATCAGCGTTTTACACGTACAGAATTTATAATTAACTCATTGCAGCACCTAAAAACTATCTTTATACACATTCATCAGCAAATGCCATTGAATTTTATGATAATGAGGGGGGAGATGCACTTCAGTTTTCTTCATCTGCAAAGTGATAGGGACATGCTTATTCAAGTGAAACTAACTTTATTATTTATATTGGTATAACAGCTGGAAAAGGACTTGGGTGAAGATTGACATAGTATGCCATATGAAGATGCAAAGGATCTACCTTGAACACAGTACTAGCATTAGTGAAATCCCTAAGAATCTGATATCGAAGCTACTTCAACAGGGCATAGACTCTCATTTATGCAATTGATTTCTGACCTTCCTTACTGAAAGGCCTCAAAAGGTTTGTGTGGGAGACAGTAGCTCCAGAAGTATCGTCCTGAATGCAGGAGTACCACAGGAGGTGTGTCTTGAGCCCTCTCCTTTTCACTCTACTGACACAAGACTGCATGGCCACACAAGAGACGAATGGGATCATCAAATTCATGGATGACCTCACTGTTATAGGCCTGGTCAAAGGCGGAGAGGAGGAGGCCTACAGGAACGAGATTGATCAACTATTGGTCTGGTGTGACAGCAACAATCTAGCACTGAATGTCAGCAAGACAAAGGAAATGATTGTTGATTTCAGAAGATCTCAAGTACCACACAAACCTCTAGTGATGAAAAGGATGATGGTGGGAAGGGACAAGAGTACGAAGTTCTTAGGTCTTCATTTCATGGAGGACTTATCCTGGTCTGTCTATGTATCCAGCACAGTCAAAAAGGCTCAACAATTCTTGCACTTTCTAAGGAAACTTAGGAAGGCAAAATTACCAAGCTCCATACTTCAGACCTTTTATAGGGGCACCATTGAAAGTGTCCTGACCAACAGCATTGCAGTCTGGTATGGGAGCTGTAATAATCAGGATCGGAAGGCTCTCAAGAGAGTTGTAAGGTCAGCAGAAAGAATCATTGGCACCTCCCTTACTCCTCTGGAAGATCTACACAAATGCCAGTGCATAGACAGGGACAAAAAGATTTCCAGTGATCCAACACATCCTGCCAATGGTCTGTACACTCACCTATCCTCTGGCAGGAGGTACAGAGGTCTGCATTGTAAGACCACCAGACTAAAAAGCAGTTTCTTTCTGCTCTCCATTAGACTGTTGAGCTCTTTGGAAAAATGAACCATGACGTCTGTCACATAACTAGCCTATCAAGGGACTTATTTTATGGATGTGCAATAACTAATTGCAATACTAAGGTGGCTCACCTACACACTGAAGGACTGTAAAGTACAAGAAACAAACTGTGCAATAATTCAGTCTATTCATAGATATGCTGCTATTGTTTCAATTTCATTTGACAATATTACCTTCATATTGTTCCTGGTTTTCCTTGTCTCTTCTTCTGCGATGGGTGTGGGTCACTGCTGTCCCGCTTTACTTACAAATTGCTACTTATAAATTTATACCGTGATATTTTATTCATTTTTTCTATATGTGCAACTGTTTCCTGCACTGAGAATGAAGCATTGTAATTTCGTTCAGTTACACTGCTGTGTAGTTCTGAATGACAATAAAGTTTTCTTTGACTTGACTTATCCCAAAACCAAAATCTTTCCAACTAGTGTCTGTCAGGAGGATGTTACATATGTGCATTGATGTTACTTTTCTGGATCTGTCTGATTGCCTTGACTTGCTAGCCCTCATTATCATAAAATTAAATTATATTTGCTGATGAATGTGCATAAAGGTAGTTTTTAGGTGCTGCAGTGAGCTAATTGTAAATTCTGCACCTGTAAAACGCTGATCATAAGTAATATACTCTACAAGTTCACCCTTTAAAGTAAGCCTAACCTTCATAGTTTACTGCCAAACACAACTTATCCTGATAAACTATCAAACAATTAACATAAACCATAATCTCTTATTCAAATAAACTAACTTCCAAACTTAACTCACCCCTTACTTCTACTCTAATAACCAACATCATGACCCTCAAACCTCTATCCCTACTTACTCAAATAATACTTCTAAATACCTTAACTTACCTAAGCTATGTCACCCAACCTACTAATGTAAACCACCACCCCCCATTTTACACCACTACCCCATCCTTTACAATGTACACTTTTACTGTTACCCTTATATCTCCCAGTCTCTACCTCCTCAACACTAGCATACTCTTCCCCTACAGACTCCTAGCTAACTCTAAAAACACTTTTCCCAACTATACCAGTCTAATGCCAGCAAAACTCTCTACCTGTATACTATACCCCAAACAAACCAAATACCTCATCCATCATCTTATCTCTATCCTTCTCTCTAGGGATATCCATCCAAACCCAAGCCCCTCTACCACACCGAATCCAACCACCCACCCCCAGGCAACAGGCAAAGCCCTCCACTTTTCAGCTCTAAATGCTCTGAGCCTATGTAACAAAATTCCAAACCTTCATGCCTGGCTACTACATAACCAGCCCGATATTCTCTCCATCTCAGAAACATGGCTTAAGCCCCACATATAAGATTCTGAAATAACTCCTCCCAACTATTATTATTAGGATTATTATTATTATTCCTATTAAGGAATGTCAGAACACAAAAAAAGAGAGGTTGTGTAGCACTCTTTCTAGTCACCCCTATACCAAACCTTTTCCCAAATTTGGCAAGGCAGAAATAATACCAGCCCTACTCCACCTAAACAAGTATAAACTCATATTTGTTCTTTCCCTCTATATTCCCCCTGGAGACAATATCTCATCCCTTGAAGATATTCTCTCCTGGGTCTCTACCAACATTATTCACAAACTATAATCCTGGGAGCCGTGAACATAAACTGGGCCACAATCTAATCTCCCACTAACTCACTCAATATTAACTTATATAACTTTACACAACTAATCAATTCCACTACCAAGCTTTCCAAGGACTCCATTACTGGAAGTACAATAGACTTGTATTCTAGTATCCCATCCTCACTATATCTCTCAGAGTGGTATTCTCCCAGACCCCCTAGCTGACCACTTCCCCACTTTTGCCCACCATCTCCCCTCTTCCATACAACTAACTCACACCTATAATTCCACTTGCTGCCTAAAGAACTTCAATTCTGAAACCTTCTCAAATGCACTAAAAAGCACAAACTGAAACCCATTAAAGACTCTTCCCCTATATATTGCTCTCTCCTACTAACTCTTCTTTCACAAACCTGCTCAACTCCTTTGCCCCTCTAAAATAAAAACATATAAAAAGTAACCATGTACCTGGTTAACCAAAAACAACTTAACTATCATGCAACTCCGTGACAAGCCTGGACATGTTACCATAAAAATAAAACCACTATCACCCTAAACAAATATAAAACACTACAAAATAAAGTAAAAAAAAGTATTACCTCAGATCGCAAAGCCTACTTCTCCACTCTCCAAACCAACCACAACACCAATCCCAAACTATTTTGGAAAGGAATCTCATTTCTCCTCAACCCATGAAAAAAAGAAAACCCTTACCCCAACCCAGATGCCTCTGACATGGACTTAGCCCCAGCAATTTAACTCTTTCTTCACAGAGTCCATAAGCAAGCTAACATCATCCTTCACCAACACCTCTACAACCCCTCCTCAGCGTGCTCCCATTCCTTCCCCCCTAGCATCCCTTGCCCCCAACATCCACCTTTCTCTATCAATCTCATCTCTATATCCACCATAAAAAACTTCTCCTAAAATTAAAACCTGGTTCCAATGCCCCTGATGTAATTCCCTCCTACTTCCTAAAAGTAGCCGCAGAAGCCATTGCTCTCCCTATCAGCATACTAATTAATCGGCCTATCTCAGAAAGCCAGGTCCCTCAGCTCTGGAAGAAAGCCTTTATCATTCCTCTACATAAAGGAGGTAATAATAATAACATTCCAAACTTCTGCTCTATTGCTATCTTATCCCCTATTTCTAAGCTTCTTGAAAAATGTATCCAACAACTCTTACCCTATCTCATCAACAACCAACTTTGTACCCCCACACAGCATGGCTTCAGACCTGATCATAGCACCTCCACTGGTCTCCTCTCCTTCATTGAAACAATTAACAAAGGCCATGATTCCAGCCATTTCATGTCCATCCTTCTCCTTGACCTCTTCAAGGCATCTGACTCTATTTCCCACAACCTGCTTCTTAATAAACTCTCCAAACTAAACCTATCCCCTTCCTGTACCAAGTGGTTTTCCAACAACCTCACAACCAGACAACAAGCAGTCAAATGGAATAAGGCCACTTCACCCTTCCTTAATATTCCCACAGGTGTCTCCTAAGGTTCCATTTAAGGCCCCCTACTATTAAACATATTCATTAACATCTTCTACCAAGCCATTCCAAACTTCAGCCTCATCCAATATGCCGATGATTCTGCCATTATCTGCTTCTCCCCTTCTATCCCCACTCTAAATAAGCTTACCCAAACTGCCTTCTCCTCTACTGAGCAGTGGATGCTAGACAACCATTTGGCTCTTAATGCAACCAAAACTAAACTTATGTTATTCATCGCCTCCAAAACCTCCTCTCTAGATAAAAATTCATAATCACTAGCAAAAATAATACTCCCCTAGAAGTAGTCTCTGACAGTAAACTACTAGGAGTACTCATAGATGATCAACTAAAATTTGACAAACATTTACAAGTAAATATAAAAAAAAACCCATACAAACTTGGTATGCTATAGCACCATAATCGTTATATCTCTCCTTCCACTAGGCTCATACTAGCCAATACTTATCTCATCCCATCCCTCCTGTATGGTGCATCTATCCTCACCAACCTGCAATCCTCCCTCAAAACAAAACTCTCCTCTTGCTATAACAAGATATCAAAATTTGCAGCAGGTCACAGAGCCATTTCTCACCATTGTAATTCTCTTCGCCAACTAAACTGGCTTCAGCTACCTAACCTCCTCACCTATACCCAACTCATCCAAGCATACAAACTCATTTACAACCCCTCTCTTTGTCCCTCCCTAGCCACTACCTTTGAAATGTATGAACCGGAATGACTTCTCAGATCTCATTCCCAAAAACTAATTAAATTGCACAAACCCACACGTCTAGCTGAGAATCACCTAATGTCCTTCTCTCTTGCACACCTCTGGAATTCTCTACCATCTCCTATCCGTATCACCAGCAGTCTCTCATCATTTAAAACCTTGTTGTACTCACACCTAACTTCACAGTGAAAGTGCTCCTGTTCCCATCCTACCTAATCCTTCTAATACCACTTCCTACTCTCCCAGAACTAAATATGCCATCACTGTCTCCTATAATTCCACAACTCTATTGAACTATCTGACCAACTACTTAACAGTTGCCCTATGCTGCTACTTCTGTATAAAACAAAATGTTTTTTATTGCTGTTTAATGAACTATACTGATGTATTCTATCATTGTTAACCTTTTCTTGTTATATTTACTTTGTATTCCTATGAGATAGTCTGTAATGTAAATGTGCAATGTGTACAATGTATTTGTCTTTTTCTGGAGCTTCTCTCCCCAGGAATCCATTGAAAATGGGCTCCTTGTGGCCCAATTGGACTATTCTGGCAACCAGACTGCAAATAAATAAATAATTAAATAAAATACATATATTATATGGATTTGGCTTAGTTGTAAGTTGGCCAATCAATCATTTTTGTCTAATGTCATGTTGTTTTGTGATTTCACTTCAGACCAGAATAACATCATTAACATGCATGAAACCCTAGAAATCATCAATGACTTGTGTTACAACCCATGGAAGTTCAACCGCTGAAAAAATTTAAAATGAAATTTATTAAAATGTATAACCCTACAGAGGAATACTGAAAGTACAATGCCCTGAGATGTCTGTGTGCAACTTGATCTCCTAAATGTCATGGATGGCATTTGACACACAAAACATTTAGAAATGGATGTGATAGAGTATATTTCTTTGAGTGTCTTCAGGGGTTAGTATTCCTTAAAGTTCTTCTGATGACATTCTTTGGATGAATGCATTTTTTAAATTTTATCAGGTTTAACCTAGATCACCATGGTGTTGACCCATTGGGTGAGCTTTATTTGTTCTATAAAGCCTTTTCTCTCTTCCATATGCTTTAACTCCTTTGTAATTCTTTCTCTCAAAACTAGTTGCTAGTTTTTCTTATACATGAATAATTGCAGTACATAAGGGGTTGTATTCATACTTTATTATCTTGGAATATATCCAAAGCCAGAAAACACATCTGGATTGATGGATAGATAGACAGCAGACAGACAGACAGAGATATAAGGCATATACTTTACACACATTAAGCTGCATTCACAAACAAATCTTCTACAGACATGTTGTGGTAAGACATAGTATTATTCAAGATAGATACTACACTTTCACCAGTTATATGTCTATCCACAGCTTTGTAAAATATCTTTTTTACCTTTATTTTGGACATAATAAATGGCTAGAAAGTCCACACTTCCAGCTTTTTTTGCTGAGTGCAGGGCATGACTTGTTCTCGTGCTCATAGCTGCACTTTGAATGCAATGGTGGCTGTTGAGATGAACTCTCTTAATGTTTAACTCTGTCATTAGACTAATCTATAATAATAGATTTCTGAGGTGCCATAATCTTTCCTGCATTTCATGTAATGTACTTTACCCTCACAGAATAATTTTGTCTATTGCTAGCAGATTTTAGCTTCATTTTGATTGTCTACACATCTATAACCTCTGCAAAGTCTTTCATCTGAGTACTGGTCAGTTCTACTAATCTACAAACATTCATAGCTTTGTTCCCTGTTAATTCAGATTCTGACAGTATCATATATCTGGAAACCTTCCTACCTTTGCCATAGACAAGGCTTACTGATTGTTTTAATCAACACTGTTACCCCCTGCTCTGTTCACACTCATGCTTGGGCTCACTCCCCTCCGCAACTCGACTCCAAATCTCACACATCCCTTCCTACTCTGCATTCAAGTTATCCTAACTCTACCCCTACACTTCCAATCTATCTCTAAATCACAGCTATCAGAACATAGCCCAATCACCACTGCCCTACAAATTAGCATCTCTCATGCATGTACTGTGTGCTGTACCTAGCTTGCTCTATTAAATGTATACTGCTTTAACTAGAACTGCGCTTGCCCAGTAACATTTTAGAGTGTAAACTAATGTCTTCAGCAAAATCTAACTTGCACATTATAAGAAATGGTTATTTGTGTGCCTCTTCAGCATATCAGCATTCTCTAGCAATGACCATTCCTCCCAAGTAAATGTGATTAATAGTCCAACAAACACATACTCAGTACACCAACAGTTACCAAGTCTATCAATCATCGTAGCACCCACACTATACCAGCAAGCCTTATTAGATTTTTTTCACTTACAGGTATCTTAAATCTAAATATGTTATCATACAAAATGCAGTAAAACTAAAGCACAAATGCATTTAGCAAATTACTTTCCTTCATAAAATTTCCATTCAAAAATCAGTGGAGACATTCACCTAATCCTTGGCTCTGCACAACAGCAAAAAAAATCACACTAACAGCACCATATTAAATGAACCATTCTGTCTTCCTCATGTATTCCCATTTCCAACCTTATTTTCCTAAATGTCAAGCTTAGACGTTGATGCAATAAAATCCAAGATATACATGCTGGCATTGCCACATATTCCCCAGATGTAATCATAGCCATGGAAACATGGCTGAAAAAAGACATAAATGACAATGAAATTACCCCACCTGGTTTCAGTATAATTAGGCTTGACTGGAAAGAAAAGCAGCCAGATTGCATAGCCATCATCTACAAGAATTCCTTAAATAACTGCATATGCCCAGGGTATACCACAGTTTAATAATGCAAAACTCTTCTTATCATATCTCAAAATATATAACAGGAAATACTTTGTTTAGCAGCCATATATATCCCACCATGTAAAAACATTACTACTGTGGAAAATATCCTAAACTGGATATCCCACCATATGCAACATAAGACAATAATACTAGGAGACCTAAATATAGACTGGCAAATTATTAATAGCAACACCACATCTGATTTCATAAACCTGTACGACTTTTTGCAGTTGATTACCTGAGTTACTAGAGTCCACAAAAGTACTGGTCGGCAATCAATCTTAGACTGGATTCTTACTAATAGACCCATCAAAATTAGGGTAGCAGGTAGCCTTCCAGACAGCATAAGTGACCATCAATCTACTTATGCTCTTAGAAGTTACAATATCCAAGATGAACATATACGTTACCAAGTGCTTAACTCAAAAAAATGTTGACTAGCACACTTTATCAAATCCTAAAGAGAATATAACTGGAAGATACTAATATCTATGCCCTTAGATATTGCTGTATCAAACTTCAATAAGATATTTCAAAAGATTCTCAATAACCTTTCCCCATTACATAATAAGAGGATCAAATCCAATCCTGCACCATGGCTAACAAAAGAAACTAAGAAATTGATGCTACAGCATACTAAAGCCTGGAAAGAGAGGCTTAAAAATAGAAAATGGTTCATATGTTAGTACTAAGCTAACTGTCTTTGTAGGCCTTTTTAAGCTTAGACAATTATCCAATGAGAGAATCAAACCGTGCACCTTGTGTCTGTAAGGTAAACACCTTAATTATTATGCCAAGCTCCCACCACACAAAATGGGTTTTGACTTTTTAGGCAGCTAAAACATAGGACAAAATACAAAGTAAAATATGACAAGCAAACATATTGTAACATCCTCCAAAATAAACATCCAAACAACCCAAAACTCTTCTTGACATCCATAAACAAACTTTTACATTCAGATAAATTACCCACCCCATCCACAACATCAAACAGTAACACTGACTCAATTCTTACACAGTTTAACAACTATTTTATACAGACCATATTGTCCCTCACAAACATTAATACTTCTATTACCCTCTCAGTACCAGCAGCCTCTGCTATATATCCTCAGCTATTTGACTTCAGCCCAGTACCTACCTCCATCATTAAAAAACTCCTACATAAGCTAAAACTAACCACCCTACCTGCTGACCATCTCACCTCAGATTACTTAAAAATGGCTGCAGATGCAGTTGCTTTTCCAGTCTCTATATTGATAAATAGATCTATGTGCAAAATATATGTTCCTTCCATCAGGAAAATGTCTATTATGATACCTGTACACAAAGGTGGCACATCTACAGAGTTTAATAACTACAGGCCCATTACAATTCTCTCTCCTGTATGAATGATACTTGAAAAATGTATTCATGCATGGCTTCTACATAAACTAAATTCAAATAATCTGCACTCAAACACAGCATGGTCTCAGACCCCACAGCACCTCAACCACGACACTCTTCACTTAACCAACACTATAAACCAGCATAGGAAATATGGTAACCTAGTGTCAACTGTGTTCCTAGACTTATCCAAAGCTTTTGACACTGTATCACACCAACATTTACTTGCCAAACTCTATTTTATACATCTCTCTCAATCCTTCCTTAAATGTTTCCTTAGATATATCCCCTCAGAAAATGCATTCAACAAATTTGTAGAAGAGTGTGCTTGGTACTTTATATTTTTGCACTGGACTATGTTATGTCCCACAGTTCTAGGTCTGAATTATCTCATTTCACACATATTGCAGTAGTAAATTATCCTGGGCTGATTTTTCATTTGCATGCCATGACATAATCTGGAGCACTCTCATCTATAAAAAAATTGCCTCCTTATCAACTGCAGCAGAATTACACCTTTAGCTCTTTTAGAAATATGTCAGTATCTGCAGAAAAGTTAATCAAACTGTCAGTTGTATTCTGTAGCAGTACTGTATTGATCTACACTTGGATTATAATTTGTGTTAATCTCTCTCTCTCTCTATATATATATATATATATATATATATATATATATATATATATATATATATATATACTAAACATAACCAGATAGCCTCTATCTGAATAGCATAGCCAACATTTGGAACTCATTACCAACAAATGTAATATCAACCATAAACTCTTCACTTAAAAAAAAACAACATAACACTTAAATCCCAGTAAGTTAACACAAGACTGTGCACAGGCACAGGTCCTGGACAAGTTTTTCAGTTTTACTCTCTTACACCCCTCTCTCCTTTAAGGTTGTGTTTCATGTACTAACCCCTGACTAAGTTTATAGGTGTTCATAGGGTCTCCATCTTACCCTAACACTCTCCGCTCTCCCTGTTCTAAACTTGCTTCTGTTACTTCCCACAATGTCCTACACACCCCATACTACCTTTACCCCATTACTTTTCAGTAGTTTCCAAGACACTCTCTCACTCCTCTGAATGGATATATTCCAGATCCTTACCTCTTTCTTTCCATTTATTTATTCTCCATCAGAAGACATTAGCATATACTCACAGATACATATCTAATATTACTTAGTAATTGGTGGTGCCTTTACATAAAAGAGACTGTAACTAGGTATCCTACTCTCTCTCTCTGCCAATAATAGCTCTATCCTACAACTTATGAAAAGCCATGTTTTCAGGTAAGTGCCGCATTGGGGCTTCTTCTCTTTCTTCTTTTTTTTTTGTCGTTATTACATTCATCTCATCCAGAAAGGAAAAATCTTAGTATGTGAGGCAGATACCCCATAAAGACCATCACGACTAGTGTCTCTTCTGCTTGCGTACTTCTCACAATCACATGCAGTGTTCTGTCTGCCAAGTGTCTGTGCATAAGACCCTTCATGTTCATCTCTCCTCCTTGTCCATATACCTGGAGAATCGTTTTCTTAAGTTGTTTGCTTAAAGTGTTATGGTGGAATTCTCCTGTCCCTAGGGTCAACCATCAGCAAAGATGAAGACCCAAAAATGTAGGTATGATCCAGCTGCTGTCCAGCCTCCCCTGGACTTCCTTATTGTGGCTGGCAAAAGATTGAAGGACCATCCAGAGGTTGCTTTGGATCTCTGTGCTGAGACCCGGCTTCTTGCATATCATTAGAGGCTTTTTCAATGTCTGTTTCTGGCATTGAGAGGTAACCTTGGCTGATTATATCCCAATGACTAAGGGGGATTCCTCAGATTTTGGTTAGGGAGGAGATTTTTGCAACCATTATTGAGTCACACCTTGGGTTTCCCTCAGGGGGTGTTTCTTGCAGAAAAAAAAAACAAAAAAGCAAAACATATTTCCCCCTGTTAAGGATCCTCATTAACAGTATTTTACTTGTGGTTTACTTAATGCTTTCATGGCCTTAGTGCCTCCTAAAGAGGTCCCTGTTTTGCTCCTCCCTCGTCTTTTACTCCACTCAAGAGGATGAGGGAACTGGATTCCATGGATGACCACCTGGACTCTGGGGCAGAATCTTTTATTTACTCTTCCTAAATTTCTTCACCCTTGGAGTATGGTTCAGGGGAGGAGGACTCTGTTAGTCCAGTTTCCCCCTGTAGGTGTTTTCCTTGGGGATACAATTGCCCTTATGATGCATTAGTCTAAGTGAGATTGTTCTCAATTCTCTGAGATTCAGAAAAGATATTATGAGCTCCTATAGATGTAGTTTTCCAAGGCATCTGCTGTTCCTCCAGTTCAGGTTGCCCTTTTGGATACTTTCTCGACAGCATCTGTAACCCCTGTTTCCCAGCCCCCTACACCTAAGAAGCCAGATAGATTCTATAAAGTGCCTGAGGAGTGCATGTTCCTTTATAAATGTCTTTCTTCTGACCCTTCTGCATTGTCAGTCTCCTCTGACAAGCCATGCAAGTTATTATCGTCTGTCAAGCTATAGCCTTCTTATAAGGACAGTAGGGCTATGGAAAGGCTGGACAAGAAAGTGTATACTGCTGTCACTTTATCCTTTAGGGCCATCAACGACCAGACTTATATGACCATGTACTTCTTGCCTGTCCTTTCTCAGGTTTCTAAGATGGTTTCTGACCTTCCTGACTCTGATGGGAAGGCTTCAGCACTTTTCTTGCTGGGAATTACTTATCAAGCTGCTCCCCACTCAATCCAATGCCGCTATGATGCAACTGATGCCTCTTCCAGTAGTGCTGTTGTTGGTTCATTTATGAGGTATTATTCTTATCTTCATCTTCAGGCTTTGCCTGATGGCATTAATGCTAAACTTTAGAATGCTCCTTTTAATAACATAAAATCTTTTTGGATCTACTGCTGCTGAATTTTTGAAGTTTCTCCAGGACAAAGGTAAAGCCTTGCAGGAGGTGCAACATATTTTTGTTGCTCCTATTCCAAAATTCAGAAGAATTATTCATCCAAGTCTACATTTGTTTGTAGGCAATCTTGTTCTCCTCCTAAGTGCAAGAAGGATCCTAAGCATCTTTTGGCAGCCCTAAGGCTCTGTCTCGAATTGCTTTTTTCCAATACATTCTACATTTGTTGTCTGTCACTGCCAGGGGATTTCTCAAGGTGCCTGGGTTCATGGCTTCCACCATTCTCATGCTCCCGCTTGCTATGCTTCATATGACAAAGCTTCAGTGGTACCTGAAGTCAGTCTGGCTTCAACATTGCCCCCCCTCCCCTGGACTTTGTGGTAACTTTCCTTCCTTCCTTTCCCTGCCTCAAGCTTGTGATTCAGTGATGGAGTCAACAACTTTCACTAAACCCAGAACTTCCTTTTCAAGCTCCAGTTCAAACTCAGGAGCTCTTTACAGACACCTCAGACAGGGGTCTGGGATCCCTCCTATGGCCTTCTCAAAGTTCAGGGTCTCCGGCCTCCTCTTCAGAGGTCAGATTCCTTCACTGTAAAGGAGATGAAAGCTTTGCTTCTGGCTCCTCTGTCTTTTCATGTTGTTTCATCTCATGTCTCTCAACGTTCTCACAGACAATGCCATGGCGATGTGGTATGTCAAGAAGGAAGGGGGTAAAAGGTTCTAGCTTCTCTGCAGACTATCTCTTTAGATCTGGAACCTGACTGTCCAGTATCAATTGACTCTTCAGGCAGTTTACATTTACTCAGAGCACAATCTCATGCAATTGCATTTAGCAGGTCCAGCACACAAGGTCACTAATGGATGCTTCACAGAGATGAGTCCCCAGACATTGTCCATTGGTGAGGTGTTCCTCTGGTAGATATTTTTGCTTCCCCTCTGAACAGATGAATTCCTCTATTCTCTTCCAGAGCCTGAAATCCTCTTGGAAAAACTGAGTCAGGCTCTTTTTGAGCCTGCTTCTTTGCAACATTGTACTTGGAAGACTGTTTTTCTTTTGGCACGTAATTCAACGAAGAGAGTATCTGCACTTCAGGTTCCCATGGCTATTCCTCCCTTTTAAGCTTTTCACAGAGACAGGGTGTCTCTTTGGACTGATCCTCCTTTTATGCTGCAAGCAGTCAGTGAGTTATCCCTTAAACAGTCCATTCATCTTAATTCCTTTTTGACTTCTCCAAAGTCTGCCATTGAGAAGGTTCTTCACACCCTGAATCTACATAGACAGATCAAGTACTATTTGGATAAAACAAAGGTAATTTGCAAGTCTGAGCAGCTTTTCATTTCCTTTAATCCCAGGGCTTTCTGATTCAGTATTTCTAAGCAAACCATCTCATCCTGGATATCTAAGGCCATTTCTCTTTATTATTCTTTTCACAACAAATTACGTTCTTCAGCTGCAAAGGCACATTACACTAGATGGTTGCTTCCTCTGGTGCCTTTTTCATGGGTTCAAATACCAGTTCCATCCTTGAGGCTTCAACTTTGTCCTCTGTTTATACTTTCACTAAGCATTTCAAAACTGGATTTTATTTCCACAGCAGGCTTTGCCAGGGCTATCCTGCATGGGTTTGTAGAGGACCCTTCAGTGCCTTCCTCCTCCCAGGTTCCTGCTTGAGCTGTTGTACTGTCCCTATTGTAAGGAATACTGCAACAGTGATATGGAAGGACATAGTACAGTTGTGTAAAATCTTACCTTAATAGTAGATGTCCTTCTGTTCAGTGTTGCAGTACTTGCTCCCTACCCCCACCCCCACTATTCCAGCTCTTACCCTGTAGTTTCCTTACCCTCCTGGCAGAAGGAACATTCATCTCCTTTTTTTCTCCTTCTGTACGCACATGTCCTTCTTATTGCTAAGAGCATTTATTTTTTCCTAGGGCTTTTTTAATTCTGAATATGTGTGCCCATATGTCACCTTTATGCCCTACGCCTTGCACATGGAACGTATGTGTGACATCTGATGCCTATAACTACAAAAGGCTGGCATATACTGGCTGGACATTGGGGCTAGCCTTGGCAGGAGATCCCTTAGGTAAAGAATACTGCAACAGTAAAGAGATGGACATCTTCTGTAATGGTAAGATTTAAGACAACTGTGCTTTCTTGACATGCTTTTCTTTAACTGCAGAGCATCAGAACACAGTAAGCTGAATCCTTTTTTTTTTCCCAAGTAGTTTTCTTAATAGTAAAATCTTTTTTGTCTAGACACTGTCCCATGCTGAAAATATTAATTCGGCATGTTCACTACCTAAGATATTTAATCCAGGATAGGAAGATGTTAGCATGCAGCTGAATATATTTCTCACTGGTTGTTTTGCATTTCTTTTATGAATAATAATGTCAGTAAGTTGATTAAAACATATATTAAGGTGGCTGTCTTTTTATTTGCATTTACATTTTTTTTTGTTACAATACATTAAAATGCTAAGGCTTAAATGTAATTGTCTGAAGGGAATTTTCAGAATAAGTCGTATGTCTTTAAATCACACTTTGTTTTTTTTACCAGCCTTATTTACAGACTGCAATGCCATTTTTAATATATGATACATCAGGTTTACATGGGAGATTCCTTACATTTTCAGGTATAACTGGGCATGAAGGTCAGTCATTGCATTGCATGTTTTATCGGCTTCCATCTATGTTATTAGTTTGTGCATTGGGAAGCAAAAGGCATGCCTCCCATGTGAATTAGTGTCCCTGGAGTTCCAGTAATGACTTCCATTTTAACCTGTTTACTAGCAGAGGCATTGACTTTGCTATTTTATTGATGAAACCATATCAGCTTGAAGCAGACAGTGACCATCCATTTCAGAAAAGAAAACTATAGCAGCTGCTGCTTTGCACCAGTGTGACTGCTTTCCATAACTTAATTTAGAAAGTCAGATTGACAAATGTACACATCTGTTAACAGTTGTTCAGTAAGTAGAAAATAAAACACTTGCTTGTACCACATCTTTATCTCAAAAATATACTTTAAAAATTATGGTAGCATTTTATATTGTATTATATTATATTATATTATATTATATTATATATTATTACATATGTTATATACATTCTGTTCACTTTGCAGCTTCAGAAAAATAAATATTTAGAGTTTACAGTATTCACTGATTTAGAGATATCAAAAGAAAGAAATACATTAAAGTCCCGTATTTTCTTCTCATATTTTGATATTGAGGTTTCTTTAATTAGAATGTGTGTCGACCATTAAAACTCCCCCTTATATAAAGTGCTTCTGTGCTGATTAACTACTTCCCTGCCTTTTAATGCTGCTATCGCAGTGAGCACTCTCACTCATCCCATAATGGGTGTATTGGCATCGATCTGTCAAACCCACCCAGACCTTCCAGCACCCATGTTGCTAGTTGAAAAAATTCACCAGGGGTTTGGTAAGAGATTGATTTGTGTATGGCATAGGGCTGGTAACATTAAATACTGTTTATTCAATTCCCAATTTTTATTCAAAATGCAGTATAAAATCATTTGATCTTTTCTAAATCAGTATGATTAAGACATGCAACTACTTGAATTTGGTTCAGATATGAAGGTATTAAGCACCCCCAAGCAGTTCCAGTATAGATAATTTGAGAAATGATGCATGAGAAAAGAATTAGGAGCTGTAATGTCATGACCGGGAGGACACTGGACAGGAAGTTACATGGTAAACAACATATAGCTAAAATTAAATATCTGTGGCTCTTTACTGATTGGGAAATATAGCTAAAACTGAAAATTAACCTCTTTTAAATGAAATATCTGTGACTGTTTATCGATGGGAAGGACAGTTAACACTGAAAGGTGCCATTCATTCATATTAAGGTATGTTTTATTTCCATTTCTCCCCAACATTTATTTTTGAAGTTCCCCCCAACTTATGGTTTTTAGATTATAAGCACCAAGTTTCTGTCTCTCACCATACACACTCTGTGTGTGAGATAAGTGAATTTCACTGAAGCTTAGCATCCTAATGATTACATAAAGAATATGAGAAAATGATCTTCCAAAATATCCGTAAGTTCATAATTATTCCAAAATACTTAAAATACTCACCAAAACCACATTACCTAATATCTAATTGTGCCAACATTAAATGTGACAGAAATCCTTATTTCTACATAATGTTAGTGATTTGTGTTATGACTGTGGAATTTTTTTTCTAGTGATTACACCTGCTTTGAGCATTTTGTCCAGGAACATGTTAACACATTCTTCTTCCTGCTGACTGTAGTGTTTTTTTTTTTTTTTTTTTTGAGTGAAATGTAGGCTCACCTTCCATGAGCTGTCCATTTTAAGCAACGGTCTCCATCTCCATCCTGACACATTACTTCTATGCATGTACGATTCTCAGGTGCCAGTAAGACTGATGGGTTCATCTAGCATTCAGAGTCACATAGTCTCTTGGCCTCTGCTTTCACATCAAAGAGGTAGTTACTGAAAAGGGAGGAGGCTCAAGACAGAGTTCTATAGGGCAATACTCTTGACATTTTTGTGTATTTGTTTGTCTGTTTGTTTGGAAGAGGCTTCCTCAACCTTTACTTTCACTGAGATAGTTAATAATTCAAAAAATAATGTAAGGCTGATGTTTAGGTATAGAAATTCATCGATAATGCCTGCAAAAGAAATGGAATAAAAGACCTTGGTCATGTCCAAGTATGCAGTATCAATATTTGGAGCCTCATCTATATGCATATTACATAGCAGATAAAGCTACCATTTGTACCATTCACCATATGTAACTTGTATGGAACACTATATGCACATTACATAGCGAATATACCTAGCATTTGTACCTGTCACCATATGTAACTTGTATGCAACACTGTATGCACATTGCATAGTGAATAAACCTAGCATTTGTACCTTTCACCATATGTAACTTGTATGGAACACTATATGCACATTACATAGCATATAAAGCGAACATTTGTACCTTTCACCATATGTTCCATGGAACACTATATGCACATTACTTAGTGGATAAAGCTAGCATTTGCATCTTTCTCCATACGTTCCATGGAACACTATATGCACATTACACAGCAGATAAACCTAACAATTCTACCTTTCTCCATATGTTGTATGGAACACTATATGCACATTACATAGCGGATAAAGCTAGCATTTGTACCTTTCACCATATGTTCTGTGGCACACTATACACACATTACATATTAGATAAACCTAGCATTTGTACCTTTCACAATATGTTCCATGGAATACTATATGAACATTACATAGTGGATAAACCTAGCATTTCTACTTTTCACTATATGTTGTATGGAACACTATATGCATGCCACATAGTGGATAAACCTAGCACGTTCTGTGGAACAAACATCCTTTGCTCTTGGCACCAAGAACATTCCTTTGTATACTTTTGATTGCTGCAATCTGAAAAATCACACATGACAAATCTAACATCGGCTGTCAGAAGACACATGTATAACACTTCCTATGTTTCTTGTCTCATTTCATTGTATTCTTAAAGTGATTTTCGAGGCAGTGCACTAAAGGGATGCTCTTTGCTATAAACAGAGCACTTGATAAAACCATAAATGCTATATAGCTGATGGCAAACATGGCCTTTTGTGAAAAATGTGCCATCTATAAGCCATATTATTGCAGTTGTTAAATCTGCAAAATTCTTCAGAATATTTATGACCACAACAATAGACTCACAGCAATTATCCATCAGTGCTTTCTGCATGAATGACCCATGGATGTCTTCAATGGGAAGTTCTCTGACCCAAGTTATTATACTGTCAGTTGTTTATTGTGCTCACCTAGTAGGGCTTGGTGATGTACTATGTGCAGAATCTGCAGTAAAGCTTGCCACAACGGTTTGTTAAAATGATAAAACATATCTTGAATGATGTGCTGGCCCTGACATCTACAGTGAGTCATGATGCATCCCTAGACTGGGCAGCACATATTCAAAATGCAGCACAGAACTAGTACTTCTCAACCTCCACAGCATCAAGCAAGTGCTGATGTCCAGTACTGGGGGAAGTTCCTCCCTGGCTATACCAGGGTTTTTCATTGCTCTGCCCTTGCACACCCTTTAAGTTTTTGTTGGCATGGGCAGTATTTTATATATTTTTTCACAAGTGTGCACATATCTATCAATGATTAGTACCATTTTGCCTTTTGATGATGTGATTTTTCTCATACACCTCCCTGTTCATCGTGGAACAAGCAGGACTTCGCTGTGTGCTCTTATACATGTTAAAGATGCCTCATACACACATGCCTGTGGAAGATGTGCACATTTTTTTCTAGTTTTGACATTGTGGCTTGTTGATTTTCTGCCAGTACCATTGATATTGAGCATCGTTGGCATTATGTGCATTCAATCTCCTTGTGATCTGTCTACTACATTTGATATTATCGTACCTCAGCTATTTAAATGTATCCTAGAAGATTATATAGTAATGAAGGATACACTAAGCTAGTTTGTATGAGGCAGGAGCTGATGCCTGGAAATAGACTATCAAATTATATTAAAGCAAGCACAAGTTCAGAAATGTTTAAGAACACCTTGGAAATGTATTTTGGGTATAACTATTTTGGTAAATTTGCAGGCCAGAAGGGCATTATGCTTACACCTGAAATATTTGCATCTATGTTTGTAATCTTTCCTATCCTCCATGTATAGCATTGAATCTGTAGATCATATGTTACTCCATTAATAGAAATGTTTGATATTATTTTAAAGCTATGCACTGATAAATAATATTAATTATGCTAATGCTAATGAGTGTAAATACACTTATCCCAATATCTTCTTCTCGCTGTAGAGCACCCATTACAAAAATAACCCCTTAAGATCATTATTGTTAACAAAGTGTGGATGTACAGATATCCAGCAACTCAGCCATTGGTTTTAGTTAAAGGATATAATAGTATTCATTGCTAAATAAATCCATCAATAACTGCTTCTGAAGATATGCTTCTTTATAAATTATTTAGACAAATAAATCTCACTTAAGTATGTCTACTTGGACTCATAGCATTACCAACCCCACTTGCCTGCTATATTCACATCTTAACAACTTTAAAATGAAAACCACAAAATGAGTATGTTTTGCTCTACAGAAAGATATCCACAATAAGCCACTGCTCCATTTTAATAATACTGGGAGAACTGTAGACCAATACAGGGCCTGCAGGTGATAAGCATTTAATAACTGGTTATAATACTCACTAACCTGAAGAACTAAATCATTGCTCAAATACAATTCAGCAAGGCCCGAGAATGCAAAAACACTATAAAAATCTGCCATATATAATTGACTGATGCATAAAATAAAATAAAACATCTATTATACACATGCCTGAAATGTTTAGCCATGTATGTAACATCTTTAATCAGCAGATCCACTCTCTTAAATTCTGATTTTGCTGCCAATTATTTGTTCAGATTAAGCAAAAAGAATGCGATGGAGGAAAATCAATGATGTAAACATTCTTACAAGTTCTTCATTCTAGGAAGTTACCCAAAAATGAGAAACATAGTAACAGAATATACCTTTCCCCAACTGCTAAAGTTCTGGCTGATGTACTTGAAACTGTTAGTTGTTTGAAATCAAAGCACAGATTTATACTACAAGGTGACCTGAATAGCAATTATCTAGGGCAGTACAAATCATAAATGAACTATTTTGTCTACATAATCATTCACAAATCATTAATAAACCCACAGGAGCTAGTCCCCCAAACAGCGAGCATTCATTGATAGACCATTCACAATGGTTACCACAGGGTCAGTCCTGGGCCCACTCTTGTTTGGCATCTACTTTTCCAAGTACAAGCAAACACAGGAGGGTTATGGCTGACAAAGTTTGCAGATGACTGCAAACTG
>NC_056744.1:1736273684-1736381184 GCF_019279795.1 Protopterus annectens
TATGAGAATAAAAATTCTGACTGAACAGAAGATGAACAAATGTGTAGGGTATAAGGCATTTTGTAAGCTAAATGTTTGTTCTTTTATACTAAACACGGATGATACAAATGATTCTAATGTGTCTAATTCTGTATGTTAATATAATTTAGGAAAAATGGTCTGTGTACTTCTAAATGCACTAGTACTTTTAGAAAAATGCTATATCTTAACTATATGTTATTAAAGTATCTTTGGAGTCAAAGAGAAAATGGTATAATAAAATGATTTTTGTCTAAGTATATTAAACTTGGAACATAACTGTTTTAAAGACACTCTTTTCCATACTGTGTGTAGTGAGTAGGTGATGTGAGTGTATCTTATGTCCTTTGTTACTAGAGTATTGATGCTTATAATCATCACTATTAGCACTTTATCAATCTCTGCCTCTAGGGACACCATAGACTTTTTCATGACATTGACACATTTTTTATGTCCATTTTACACATATTTCTTTTTGCTTCACACTCCATGCACTGTGACTAGTACTTTTAATTTATCAGTTAAGTACCTCCATTTTCCCTTCCATATGTTCCCACAATTCATTATTCTATTAGCACAAAAGTTCTTTATTACCCTTTTACTTAATTCCTCTTCTGCGGCATCTCTTTCTTCAGTCTGCTCATATTGTCTGCATTTGTGCTTTCTAAGAGACTGGTTTCTGACATCCCATCTACTCTCATTAATTTCTTAGGAGTAAATTAAGAATTGGGAAAATTGTCCATCCCTACTTCTGTCAGTTCACCTGCACACAAGATGACAGAGTTAAAATGTGTTCCCATTCATTGTATCCTGTTTATTTTTTAGACAAGTCCAGCTTCCAGAGGAAATTGAACCTTTTTCCTTATTCATTCATCTGTTAATCAGATTTTGTGTTCATTCAGTCAGTCTGGCATCTGACACAGAGTGTTAAGGCTCTGAACATAGCTGTCAACCTCTTAGCACAAAAAGTCCAGACAAAGCAAAAAAATCGGGGTACAATGCCCCAAAAATAGGGACAAATTTTAAATATTGCTCTTATAAATTTAGAAAGTTGCTAAAATAAAATGTTTTGTGTTACCATACATTTTTGAGAGATATGACGTTTGAAACTGAAATGCCTGATAATTTAGTGAATTAATTACTTACAGATTTGCCACCAAACTCCAGAAAACCACAAATTTGATGAGGCAAGTGAGACAAAAATCTGAATATTCTGCAAAAATCTGGACATTTGAGAGGTATGGCTCTGAGCTATAGTTTATGTGGCACAAAGTTTGATTTCCTCAGTCTCCTAAGTGACCTTGAGTATGTCACTTAACCAGATGTTCCACCCTTGTTGCCCCTGAAAAGGGATTGTATGCCCAGAATGCCTACCATGTTAACAAATGGATATTATTATTGTATTATTATTATTATTATTATTATTATTATTATTATTATAGGCATATAATATAGTACTCAAAACTAAAATGTAGCAATGACAATGATTTTCATATTTGCTAACACTTTAATCTTGTTTCTGAGCATGTTATTGGCTATCTTTCTTTTTTCCTCTTTATGTGTAGATTGTTTCTAGCTGTTCAAGATCCATGTTTCCTCCTTCCGCAACCATGGTCAGTACCAGCATTTCACATTGTCTTTGTTTCCCTTTCAGGAACATGGTTATTACTAGCAATTACTAAGAGTAAATTTAAATATACACACATATATATAGACACACACACACACAAACACACACACATATGTATACACACACACACACACACACACACACACACACACACACACACACACACACACACACACACACACACACACACACACACACACATATATATATATATATATATATATATATATATATATATATATATATATATATATTTACAGAGAGAAAGAGAGAGAGAGAGAGTTAGAGCAATAATTATACTTTTAGATTTGGAAACATGATTTCATACAGGCTACACCGTCATACATTAGTGATGGTCATTTTAGTCCATGCATAAAACATTTGTTTCATGAATAGTTTATCACAGGTTATGTTCTATATGTGATGAAGGAGGCAGTTGTGGTACATACATTGCAAGGAGAAAATACCTGTGTATTAAACAGCTACAGACCAATAAATCTGAGATCATAGGGAAACTGCTTGAAATGGTTACAGTGAGAAAAATCTTTTTGTCTTACACATAAGGACAGATATGAATCTGCATACTCTCTCTGTTTGGTAAATTTGGCAGACTAATTTGTTAGATATCTGTATGAATGTATTGACTAAAATATCCAAAAAGGTAATTTTCTGGACCTCATAATTAACTGTAAACTGTAGACCCTATTTGTTGTCATTAAGGTACTCCACAAACTCCAAAAGATATTCCATATCAAATCTCCATACCAACCAACAGTCATCAAGAAAGTGCATCCAGATGTCAATTTCATCTAAATATATGTTACGCACGTTGTCATAAATAAGATATTCCACTAAATGGGCCATAAAAAGATTGGCATAAATGGGGACAAAAGATGCCCCCATAGCTGTGCTCTGAACCCGCCAATAGCATTTGTTTTGGAAGTAGAATACATTTTTGGTTAAAACATGTTCTGCAAGGCAGATCAAAAAGGTGTTAAAAAACAGGTGGATAAAGTTCTGACTTATACAGCCAATATTCAAGTGCTTGTAACCCAGCCCAATGTGGAATATTGGTATACAATGCTGAAACATTTAGAGTACATAACAACCAGCCCGGTTCCAATCGCATCTGTGAAATGATTTACAGGAATTCCATAGTATCCTGAATACTCGACTGGACCCATTTTAATAAAGGTTGTAAATATTTTGTCAGGAATTGTGAGAGAGGGGTTCCTTGATGGAACCCCTCCCTGAAACAATGGGCCTGCCTGGTGGATGATAAAGTTCTTTGTGTATTTTTGGAAGAAAGTAAATATATTGACTCTTAGGGTCGGACCCTGTTAAATGGTATAGAGTTGTATTCTATATAATGCCCTCCTCCTTAGCAGACAAAAGAAATTCATCAATGTGCTTCTTAAAACTAAAGGTGGGGCATAAGGGCATACATATATAGTACTGCCCATCATTCAGTTGCCTGTCTGCTTCAGCATTATATTGTGTCCACTCCATAACAACCACTGCCCCGCCCTCGTCTGCAGGTAGGATGGCCAAATCCTTGTTATTTTCCAATATTGCCTTATGTTCTATATTTGAGAGGTTGTTAGGCTTAATCCTGAATTCCCTATAGTGAAAATGTAGATCTTTGAGAATGCATGATTGAAATTTTGAACATTATGATGCATAGGGGGCATGAAATTTGATTTATGATACTTAAAAACATCCTTATGTCCAGAACTGGTAGATAATTGAAAATGTAATTTTAAGTTTAACAATCGACAAAAGGATATAACATCCTGTGCAAGAGTGTCTTCAGAAACAAAAAAGCTAGGTATAAAGTTCAGCCCTTTATTAAGTAGTTGAATATGAGTTTGTGACAAAGTTGATGATGAAATATTTAACACATTGCTGTTGACACTTATTTCTGAATCATTAGTCTGAGTAATGCCTCTATACTGTCTACCCTTTGTGTGTTTCCTCCCTGCCCTCCTCAGTCTACTGTGAACAATTGTAAGAAAAAAAGCCAGCACCTCGAGTGGTTCTGATACAAATAATTTATTGTTCAAAAAACTAGACCGGTTTCAGCTATTCAAGCTTTCATCAGTAGTTGAAAAACACAAGAGAAAAGCTGCTCCTTATATATTCATAAGAAGATAATGACATCACTTCCTGTGATTGAAGAAAAAACAATTATTATCTTACAATTAAAGTTAATAAAATAAAATTAAATGAATATTATGTATAAGTGACATACAGTAAGTGTACATAAATTATTAGTAGTCCATCCAAAATTGTACCATACCAATAATAATGTCAAATTATAAAGAAATAAAATAAAACATTACCTTATTGTTATGGAATGGGTAAATGTAGTATGATGATGAAGAAGGAAAACACATTAAGATATAATTGGTCATTTGGATATCCTTAATTTGGGTTCCAGTTACACAAAAATCCAGTACCATGAGAGAAAACTGAAAATGATGAATGTGTATAGAGTTGATGAAAAATTATTTTACAATTTGTCATTGAGCCCTGGTGGGAAAAGCCCACCCAATTTAATTATCCATCTTTTCTCTTTATTGTTAAGGATTTCATGCCATCCTGTTTTGAATGCCCTGTTTCCCATGATATGATCAATGATACAAAAAGAAAATTTGGCCGTGGTGGGCTTAGTGGTGTGTCTGTATAGAGCATTTGTTGATCTGCAATTCCTGATTTCTCCCAAATGTTCTGCTATTCTGGTGCGGAATTGTCTGGATGTTTGGCCTACATAGAAAGCTTGGCATGTGCATGTGGCCAGATAAATAATCCAGTCGGAACTTCAGTTTCCAAAAATTGTGATATCATGTACCTGGCCAGTATTCTTACTTGTGAAACTTTTAGTTTTGAATATGTAATTACAAAAACTACAGTGGCCACAAGGATAAGTGCCCACTAATTTGTCTCATGTTAGGGTTCTCTGTATAGCAGTGTTGTCATGCATGATGTTTCTTTTGTAATGAGAAAAATGGGAACCCAATGTTTTGCCCTTCCTATAAGAGAAATAACAACATTCTCCTAAGTAACCCTCCAAAAGAGGGTGAGATGTGAGTATGCTCCAGTGTGTATTGATGATGTTGATGAGATTGTGACTATTCCTACCATATGTAGTAATAAATCTACATATTTCAGGATGGTTAGATCTGACTTTGTTCTTATAAATTAATAGTGACTCCCTGGGTAGTGTTGTACTCCATTGTGCAGCAGAACTGATGGCCTCCCGGTGATATCCTCTAGCCAAAAATCTATTGGTCAGATCCTCATGATGTATATTTAGATCCTGTTCAGAAGAACATATTCTTTTAATTCTCAGGAACTGAGATTTTGGAATGTTCTTGATAATATGCATAGGATGGAGACTGTTGGCATGTAATAAAGTGTTATATTGTGGAAACTTGCGATGAACAGATGTTTTTAATGTGTGATCCGGTTGTCGTTGTAAATGGACATCCAAGAAATGAATGTCATTCAAATTATATTCCACAGTGAATTTGGTCCCCCACATATTTCCATTGAGATGTTCCATGAATTCTTGGAGATATTCCGGACCTCCTTTCCATACAAGCCAACAGTCATCCAGATATCTCCTCCAGATGTCAATTTCGGGTAGATACACATTGTGCAATTCATCATAAATTATATGTTCTTCAATGTATCCCATGTATAAGTCCATATATAGGGCAAAAGGCCCCAGTCTCATGGCCGTACCTTGTATCTGCCAATAGCAGTCCTGTTGAAAATAGAATCCATTTTTGGTTAAGACATGTTCGACCATACACACAAGTAATGTATTCATTCCAGGAGGATAAATATTGGCTTTATTTAACCAGAATTCCAGGGCCATCAGTCCTGCCCAATGCGGAATACTGGTATATAAAGATTTCACATCCAAAGTACATAGAAGCCATGCAGGTTCAAGTTGTAAATTGGAAACAATTTGTAAGAATTCCATTGTATCCTGAATCCTGGCTCTAATACAGGATAGTAATGGTTTCAGTTTTTCAGTCAAAAACATTGACAGGTCTTCCGTCAATGATCCAATCCCAGATACGATCGGTCTTCCTGGTGGTTTATCAATGGATTTGTGGATTTTCAGCAATAGATATAGGTATTGTTTAGCAGGATCCTTAACCATGAGATGTTTTTTGGTGTTAGTAGAAATAATCCCAGTGTCAACTGCTTCTTGTAGAAATTGATCAATTTCTTGTTTGAAGGCGGGTGTGGGATCCGTGCTCATTTTCATGTAATGATGATGGTTGGACAATTGTCCATTTGCCTCATCCCGATAATAATCGGCGTCCATGACAACAACTGCACCCCCTTTATCAGCAGAGAGTATAACTATATCCTTGTTGTTTTTAAGTTTTGTTAGAGCAAGTTGTTCACTGTAAGATATATTGTTTCTAGTATTATCAGATTTATTGGAATGAAAATGTAAATCTTTCATAACCGCCTGTTGGAATACTGCGACGTGTTTATCCATGGGGGGGTTGAAAGTGGATTTATGGAATCTAAATTCAGAAGATCTTAGAGAAATGTTGGGGTTATCCTGTTGTTTGAAAAATAAGTGTAAATTAATTTTCCTACAAAACTCTAATATATCAGCAACATGTGAGCTCTCGTCAATGAAAAAAACAGGAATAAAACCCAAGCCTTTATTCAAAACAGAATATTCATCTGAAGACAAAGTGTATTTTGAGATATTTAACACATTTTGATTAGATTCCATTATTTCACTACTGATTGGAAGAGTTCCTCTAGACTTTTGACCCCGATGCTTTCTCCCTCCCTATGTGTCCTGCCCTAAAGGGCTGATCATGCTTCTGCCTCTTTTGTTATGTGGTGAATCACCCATACTGGTTGACTCATTGTCTGTTGTGGAGGACTCCTCACCAAAGGTATTGCTAGAAGATCCTGATTTTTTGAGAATTGATCTCGGTCTTTTCTTACGCACAAAGGTGAAACTTTTGGTCCCTTGGGCAAATCTCACACCTTTATGGGATTCAAATTGTCTTCCCTTGCTGTAATCCTCTTTATCCCTAGCAAACTTATGTAATATTTTGGATTTAAGATTATTCTCCAATGTGGTCAGTTCTTTGGAAAGTTTGTTCAGACTACTATGAAATTGTGGTTGGTTTTCATATTGTTTTAAGTTATTACATGTCTTTTCAACATCCAGAGTATTGGCATGAACTGTCCTTTCATAAAAGGATGCCAGTACATCAACTAATGCCATAGCGGCTTCTTGCTGTGCTATTTGCCAATCCCTGATTAATATATCGTCCGGTGCACCAACAAGTGGCTGAATTTTTGATCTCAATCCTCTTGGTGAAATCTTCTGAGTCGGATAAGCCTTAAATAACTTATGGTGCCAAATGTTAGTTCTTAATATTTTAATTTGTTTACCTAGCTGATTAAATTCTGGCAACCGTCAACTGGATCCATTATGGGTAGATCAGTAGTATTCGAGGAACTAATACCAATACCGAATACTTTAAGGTCATCCTTGTCCACACATAGGCCGGATAATAATTTCCCAAGGTCCATGACAATAAGTTGTTGTGTTGAAAAAATGTTTAGCTAGGTATATGGAACAATAAGAGTGTTGAAAGAAAAGGTAGTAGTCTGAACAAAACACCAATACACTGTTCAGAACCCTTAACAAAAAAAAAACTGTGTGATAGATTTACCCAAAGGTACCAAAAAGTTCCATATAAGATGAATGCTCGAGGAATCAGGACAAAAAAATGTATTTTATAAAGCAAACAATGATGTGAGTTTCACCTCAGTTAAGATGTTAGTGTTGTTAACCAAGTGTGCATCAAGATGTTATTCAAACATAAAAAATATTTTACTTCCTTGGAAGAGTTATATCTGGGTAGGTTATTATGGGTATGTTATTGTGAAATGTATATACACATATAAAACAAACTGAGCATAAGAAGATGTTCAATCAAAACAACATCACAAGGTAATGTTGTTTAGGACCAGCTAGGTCTAAGCATGAAGTGAATATATAAAAAACATATACTGTAAGCTCACTTGAAGTGATAACCCTAATAAATTGAGCAGCATAAATATTTGAAAAATATTATTGTAGATGTTGGTATAGGAATATGAACAAACTGTAGCTTCCCTAGAAGAGTTATATCTAAGTTGGTTGTAATAGGTATATTGTCACAAAATATGTATATACATGCACAACAGAATAAGCATAAGAGATGTTCAATCACAACAGTATCAACATGTCATATTGTTAAGACAGGCTTAATCTGAGTTTGCAAAAATGTATATGAAACTAACAATGAACCCAGTTATGGTAACAACACTGATAATTTGAGCAGCATCAATATGCAAAAATATTATTGTAGATAGTTGTATAGTCTAGGATTGTTACATACTCATGAGATTATTCCATATATGAGAACAAAAAAGCCCAACATGATATGTTAGTGCTCGATCCCTAATTACAGTTATGTACAATAATATGAAGAACCATAACCTGCTACCATATCACAGTATGATTAAATCAAAATCAGCCTCAACCATGCACTATAGCCTATATACAGTGTAAAGAACCACCATTCCTGTATCTATATCTATCTGCATTGATTTTGATGGTTTGTTACCAATGGCGAAAAGATCTATAAATATAGGTTGGGTAAAAACCAGGATTGAAGTTCCCATAAAGAATCACTTCACTTGAAACAAATGCTAAACCTAAATGATAAGAAATATTCCTGTATGTCCAATATTCCTGTCTAAAGTCAAAAAAGGAAAATGATATGTCCAATAATATAGGTGCTGTATATGTAATAGTATTGCAGGCTTAGTAGTACACGTGTAGGCAAACCACTGTGAAAATCAGGATTGCGACCCAAACTGTCCCAATATAGTTGTAGACCGTAGATGCAAAAAGTATTTTTGATGGTTCAAACACAAGCAATCCCTTAGAGTTCTTCCATAGTACTAGGCCAAATCATGCCATGTAAAAAGATTTATCGTTGCAAAAACGCTGATTCACAGAAAGTAAAATAGAAGAATGTCTAAATACCAGATGCATCTACTTAATCAGAGCCAAAAAATAAGTTTGGTAAGCATGAAATATTTCACCAAAAGGTCAAAATATAAATTATTCAGGTCCAACCATGCTTAATAAACCATAATGATATTCCAAAAAATATCCAAAAGATGGAAAAAATGCGCTAGGACTCTCACCAGATATAGTCAAATTAAAGTTGAAAGAGTACTGATAACCTGACAATCTCTCAATGGATGATCTCCCAGTAGAGACAAAAATAAAAGTCCAAAAGGAGGTAGTTGAATGGCCCCAAAAAAAGTTGCAGTATCGCACACTCATATACTGTTATCCGAGTGCGAACAGTAACCCAAATACATCGAAAACAATGTCCAAAAATAAGGTAAAGTCATAAAAATACTGCAAATCTCACCAAATGCCTTCCGAATAAAGTTCAGAGGATGCGTGCAACTCAGCAATCACTCCAGGAATGAAATCCATATAGCGACACAAACATAGATCCAGAAAATACTTGGTTGGATTTTCAACCTTGTAACAAGTCGAAAAACAGATAGAATATCCACAAAAGGAATACCAACGGTACACGATGGTGGACAGCACTAAAATAATGCATAAAATAGTATGGTTCAAGAAGCAGAGTGTATCTAGCGCCAACCTTCCGTGAGGAGCCCTCCTCAACAGGCAAGGAATCAACCAAAATGGCGTTAGTTACAGAGGAACCACAAGAACGCCAACAGCCAGCAAAACAAGGAGTGTTCAGTGTAGAATCCAGCTAGCAAGTACGGCTGGTGCTCGGCAACCAAGCTACTGTGAACAATTGTAAGAAAAAAAGCCAGCACCTCGAGTGGTTCTGATACAAATAATTTATTGTTCAAAAAACTAGACCGGTTTCAGCTATTCAAGCTTTCATCAGTAGTTGAAAAACACAAGAGAAAAGCTGCTCCTTATATATTCATAAGAAGATAATGACATCACTTCCTGTGATTGAAGAAAAAACAATTGTTATCTTACAATTAAAGTTAATAAAATAAAATTAAATGAATATTATGTATAAGTGACATACAGTAAGTGTACATAAATTATTAGTAGTCCATCCAAAATTGTACCATACCAATAATAATGTCAAGTTATAAAGAAATAAAATAAAACATTACCTTATTGTTATGGAATGGATAAATGTAGTATGATGGTTTATTAAGCATGGTTGGACCTGAATAATTTATATTTTGACCTTTTGGTGAAATATTTCATGCTTACCAAACTTATTTTTTGGCTCTGATTAAGGAGATGCATCTGGTATTTAGACATTCTTCTATTTTACTTTCTGTGAATCAGCGTTTTTGCAACGATAAATCTTTTTACATGGCATGATTTGGCCTAGTACTATGGAAGAACTCTAAGGGATTGCTTGTGTTTGAACCATCAAAAATACTTTTTGCATCTATGGTCTACAACTATATTGGGACAGTTTGGGTCGCAACCCTGATTTTCACAGTGGTTTGCCTACACGTGTACTACTAAGCCTGCAATACTATTACATATACAGCACCTATATTATTGGACATATCATTTTCCTTTTTTGACTTTAGACAGGAATATTGGACATACAGGAATATTTCTTATCATTTAGGTTTTGCATTTGTTTCAAGTGAAGTGATTCTTTATGGGAACTTCAATCCTGGTTTTTACCCAACCTATATTTATAGATCTTTTCGCCATTGGTAACAAACCATCAAAATCAATGCAGATAGATATAGATACAGGATTGGTGGTTCTCTAACACTGTATTTAGGCTATATTGCATGGTTGGGGTTGATTTTGATTTAATTATACTGTGGTATGGTAGCATGTTACGGTTCTTCATATTATTGTATAGAACTTTAATTTGGGATCCGGCGCTAACATATTATGTTGGGCTTTTTTGTTCCTATATATGGAATAATCTCATGACTATGTATCAATCTTAGACCACACAAATATCTACAATAATATTTTTGAATATTGATGCTGCTTAATTTATTAGGGTTGTTACCACAAGTGAGTTCATTGTCAACTTTATATATTTTTTTGCAAACTCAGATCAAGCCTGTCTTTAACAATATCACATGTTGATGCTGTTTTGATTGAACATCTCTTATGCTTATTCTGTTGTGCATGTATATACATATTTTGTGACAATATACCTATTACAACCAACTTAGATATAACTCTTCTAGGGAAGCTACAGTTTGTTCATATTCCTATACCAACATCTACAATAATATTTTTCAAATATTTATGCTGCTCAATTTATTAGGGTTATCACTTCAAGTGAGCTTACAGTATATGTTTTTTATATATTCACTTCATGCTTAGACCTAGCTGGTCCTAAACAACATTACCTTGTGATGTTGTTTTGATCGAACATCTTCTTATGCTCAGTTTGTTTTATATGTGTATATACATTTCACAATAACATACCCATAATAACCTACCCAGATATAACTCTTCCAAGGAAGTAAAATATTTTTTATGTTTGAATAACATCTTGATGCACACTTGGTTAACAACATTAACATCTTAACTGAGGTGAAACTCACATCATTGTTTGCTTTATAAAATACATTTTTTTGTCCTGATTCCTCGAGCATTCATCTTATATGGAACTTTTTGGTACCTTTGGGTAAATCTATCACACAGTTTTTTTTTTGTTAAGGGTTCTGAACAGTGTATTGGTGTTTTGTTCAGACTACTACCTTTTCTTTCAACACTCTTATTGTTCCATATACCTAGCTAAACATTTTTTCAACACAACAACTTATTGTCATGGACCTTGGGAAATTATTATCCAGCCTATGTGCGGACAAGGATGACCTTAAAGTATTCGGTATTGGTATTAGTTCCTCGAATACTACTGATCTACCCATAATGGATCCAGTTGACGGTTGTGAGTCAGAATTTAATCAGCTAGGTAAACAAATTAAAATATTAAGAACTAACATTTGGCACCATAAGTTATTTAAGGCTTATCAGACTCAGAAGATTTCACCAAGAGGATTGAGATCAAAAATTCAGCCACTTGTTGGTGCACTGGACGATATATTAATCAGGGATTGGCAAATAGCACAGCAAGAAGCCGCTATGGCATTAGTTGATGTACTGGCATCCTTTTATGAAAGTACAGTTCATGCCAATACTCTGGATGTTGAAAAGACATGTAATAACTTAAAACAATATGAAAACCAACCACAATTTCATAGTAGTCTGAACAAACTTTCCAAAGAACTGACCACATTGGAGAATAATCTTAAATCCAAAAAATTACATAAGTTTGCTAGGGATAAAGAGGATTACAGCAAGGGAAGACAATTTGAATCCCATAAAGGTGTGAGATTTGCCCAAGGGACCAAAAGTTTCACCTTTGTGCGTAAGAAAAGACCGAGATCAATTCTCAAAAAATCAGGATCTTCTAGCAATACCTTTGGTGAGGAGTCCTCCACAACAGACAATGAGTCAACCAGTATGGGTGATTCACCACATAACAAAAGAGGCAGAAGCATGATCAGCCCTTTAGGGGCAGGACACATAGGGGAGGGAGAAAGCATCGGGGTCAAAAGTCTAGAGGAACTCTTCCAATCAGTAGTGAAATAATGGAATCTAATCAAAATGTGTTAAATATCTCAAAATACACTTTGTCTTCAGATGAATATTCTATTTTGAATAAAGGCTTGGGTTTTATTCCTGGTTTTTTCATTGACGAGAGCTCACATGTTGCTGATATATTAGAGTTTTGTAGGAAAATTAATTTACACTTATTTTTCAAACAACAGGATAACCTCAACATTTCTCTAAGATCTTCTGAATTTAGATTCCATAAATCCACTTTCAACCCCCCCATGGATAAACACGTTGCAGTATTCCAACAGGCGGTTATGAAAGATTTACATTTTCATTCCAATAAATCTGATAATACTAGAAACAATATATCTTACAGTGAACAACTTGCTCTAACAAAACTTAAAAACAACAAGGATATAGTTATACTCTCTGCTGATAAAGGGGGTGCAGTTGTTGTCATGGACGCCGATTATTATTGGGATGAGGCAAATGGACAATTGTCCAACCATCATCATTACATGAAAATGAGCATGGATCCCACACCCGCCTTCAAACAAGAAATTGATCAATTTCTACAAGAAGCAGTTGACACTGGGATTATTTCTACTAACACCAAAAAACATCTCATGGTTAAGGATCCTGCTAAACAATACCTATATCTATTGCCGAAAATCCACAAATCCATTGATAAACCACCAGGAAGACCGATCGTATCTGGGATTGGATCATTGACGGAACCCCTGTCAATGTTTTTGACTGAAAAACTGAAACCATTACTATCCTGTATTAGAGCCAGGATTCAGGATACAACGGAATTCTTACAAATTGTTTCCAATTCACAACTTGAACCTGCATGGCTTCTATGTACTTTGGATGTGAAATCTTTATATACCAGTATTCCGCATTGGGCAGGACTGATGGCCCTGGAATTCTGGTTAAATAAAGCCAATATTTATCCTCCTGGAATGAATACATTACTTGTGTGTATGGCCGAACATGTCTTAACCAAAAATGTATTCTATTTTCAACAGGACTGCTATTGGCAGATACAAGGTACGGCCATGGGGGCCTCTTTTGCACCTATATATGCGGACTTATACATGGGATACATTGAAGAACATATAATTTATGATGAATTGCACAATGTGTATCTACCCGAAATTGACATCTGGAGGAGATATCTGGATGACTGTTGGCTTGTATGGAAAGGAGGTCCGGAATATCTCCAAGAATTCATGGAACATCTCAATGGAAATATGTGGGGGACCGAATTCACTGTGGAATATAATTTGAATGACATTCATTTCTTGGATGTCCATTTACAACGACAACCGGATCACACATTAAAAACATCTGTTCATCGCAAGTTTCCACAATATAACACTTTATTACATGCCAACAGTCTCCAACCTAAGCATATTATCAAGAACATTCCAAAATCTCAGTTCCTGAGAATTAAAAGAATATGTTCTTCTGAACAGGATCTAAATATACATCATGAGGATCTGACCAATAGATTTTTGGCTAGAGGATATCACCGGGAGGCCATCAGTTCTGCTGCACAATGGAGTACAACACTACCCAGGGAGTCACTATTAATTTATAAGAACAAAGTCAGATCTAACCATCCTGAAATATGTAGATTTATTACTACATATGGTAGGAATAGTCACAATCTCATCAACATCATCAATACACACTGGAGCATACTCACATCTCACCCTCTTTTGGAGGGTTACTTAGGAGAATGTTGTTATTTCTCTTATAGGAAGGGCAAAACATTAGGTTCCCATTTTTCTCATTACAAAAGAAACATCATGCATGACAACACTGCTATACAGAGAACCCTAACATGAGACAAATTAGTGGGCACTTATCCTTGTGGCCACTGTAGTTTTTGTAATTACATATTCAAAACTAAAAGTTTCACAAGTAAGAATACTGGCCAGGTACATGATATCACAATTTTTGGAAACTGCAGTTCCGACTGGATTATTTATCTGGCCACATGCACATGCCAAGCTTTCTATGTAGGCCAAACATCCAGACAATTCCGCACCAGAATAGCAGAACATTTGGGAGATATCAGGAATTGCAGATCAACAAATGCTCTATACAGACACACCACTAAGCACGCCACGGCCAAATTTTCTTTTTGTATCATTGATCATATCATGGGAAACAGGGCATTCAAAACAGGATGGCATGAAATCCTTAACAATAAAGAGAAAAGATGGATAATTAAATTGGGTGGGCTTTTCCCACCAGGGCTCAATGACAAATTGTAAAATAATTTTTCATCAACTCTATACACATTCATCATTTTCAGTTTTCTCTCATGGTACTGGATTCTTGTGTATACTGGAACCCAAATTAAGGATATCCAAATGACCAATTATATCTTAATGTGTTTTCCTTCTTCATCATCATACTACATTTATCCATTTCATAACAATAAGGTAATGTTTTATTTTATTTCTTTATAATTTGACATTATTATTGGTATGGTACAATTTTGGATGGACTACTAATAATTTATGTACACTTACTGTATGTCATTTATACATAATATTCATTTAATTTTATTTTTCTAACTTTAATTGTAAGATAATAATTGTTTTTTCTTCAATCACAGGAAGTGATGTCATTATCTTCTTATGAATATATAAGGAGCAGCTTTTCTCTTGTGTTTTTCAACTACTGATGAAAGCTTGAATAGCTGAAACCGGTCTAGTTTTTTGAACAATAAATTATTTGTATCAGAACCACTCGAGGTGCTGGCTTTTTTTCTTACAATTGTTCACAGTAGCTTGGTTGCCGAGCACCAGCCGTACTTGCTAGCTGGATTCTACACTGAACCCTCCTCAGTCTACCCCTGAAGGGTTTTGTGAGTTACTACATGTAGATACCGGAGAGTCTGGGGTGTGCTGTATATCTAGGTCTGTGACTGATGAGGAGTCATCCCCTGATCCTTCATAATGAAGGGAAGTCAACCTCCTGAGACTCGACCTGGGTCTTTTCCTTCTCAAGACTTTCTTATTCACATTCTCAGACTTGACATGTTTATTAAGATTGAAGGGGTTACACCTATTGTAATCCCCCAAATCCCTTTGGAATTTGCGCATTTTCCTCTTTTAAGTTGTTGTTCTAGACTGAATAATTCCTGACTAAGTTTATTTAGACATGTAATATATGATGTTTGCCCCTCAAAATACTTAGTTTCCTCACACATCTTGGCTACCTCAGCTATACCCATATGAATGGCCCGATCATAATAGGCACCCAGAACCTCTATGAACCCCATTGAGGCTTTTTGTTGGGCTGTAGCCCATTGTTCCACCAGTTCTGTATCAAAATTACCTACCAAGGGTTGTATACACACCCTAAGGCCTCTAGGTGAGATTCCCTTAGCTTGGTAGGCCTTGAAAAGTTTAGAATGCCACACATTGGTCCGTAAAGACCTCATACATTTGGTTAGTCTTTGAAAATGAGAAATGCACATATTCTCAGTTTCTGGTGAATCCACACCATTATTCTGATTATTAGAATGACCCAAGCCAAAAGTACTCAGATCATCCCAATCCGCTGATAGTCCCTGTAGGAAGTGGATTATTAATTTGGGTGGTTTATTTCCACCAGGTCTCAATGAGAGTTTTTGAACAACCAATGGGCTTCAATTTTAGTGACAGGCTGAGTATAAAACAGAGCAATGGGGTTATAGTATTTGTATTTACACTGATGAAGGCTATTTGATTTTTTGTAGCTGAAACTGGTCTGTTATTGCTCTTTTATTTATGCTTTAATAAAGCATTTATTTGCCACAGTCTGCGGGCCTCTCATTTTGTTATTTACACTTGGACATACCACTCAGCAAATCTACTGAAGAATTATACATAGAATGAAGCTTTTATCAAGCAACATTGTCAAGCCTCACAGAAGAGGAGTTACGGTACACCTCACATGAACAGATCATTGTAGGTACAACCATTTCAAAGTAAGCATGCATAGTATCATTGTAGGTACAGCCATTACAAAGTATGTATAATCAGTATCATTGTAGGTACATAGGATCTTAGGATCATATGAGATTACTAGGCTATCGACCCAGAGGTCATTTTAAGCCTAGCCTAGACATTTTATCCCAATGTAATACCATTGATATGCTAGTCAATACCCAAGATTGGATTTAGTGATGACTGCCATTGTAGTTACAACCATTATAGTTACAACCATTACAAAGTATGCATAATCAGTATTATTGTAGGTACAGCCATTACAAAGTATGCATAATAGGTATCATTGTAGGTACAGCCATTGCAAAGTATGTGTGAGCATTATCATTGTAGGTACAGCCATTACAAAATATGCATAATCAGTATTATTGTAGGTACAGCTATTGCAACGTATGCATTATCAGTGTTATTGTAGGTATAGTTATTAAAATGTATGTACGAGGAGTAAACTAATTATAGCAAAGTTCTTCACTTGTCAATCTGGACAATAGCTGATATACTTGAGTGAAAGACAGATTATCTATGGACACCCCTACATCCCATACCTGGTAAACAAGCTTCATTTCCACACCAGAGTAAATTATGGTAAGTCTGTGGTCTGGAACTGTGGTGGACCTTAATTTGACATGAATGTTGAATTCCTCATTCTTGGATGGCTGGGGTTTTAAATAACATTTCCATATCATTGACAGCACGGTATCTAAACTGTCCTTGTTGCATTTTATAGAAGAGACAGAAATGAAATATTTGGTAAAGTAATGGCAATTCAGAGCTATCATTGAAATGACAAAGACCACCAAGCTGTCATTGAAATGACAAAGACCATCCTTAATAGTGAGAAATGAAGAAGTCCACAATGTAGATGGAATTTCAAAGAGAGTTCAGCAGTCATGATCGCCCTCATCATGGACATCAAAAATCAGGAGGCAATTCCATCAAAGGTGATGTGAAAATGACCACAATGTGGGGAAAGTTGCTTAATTAAGGTGCTGTAGCTGAAAATGTCAACAAAAAGTCATTCATTCTATTAGTAAATAAAGGTGCAAAAGTATAGAGAATGATACAGAATGTAGACAGGCAGAGGCCAACAAAGGCATGGAATGTTTGAAAAAAATTGCAAGTTCAATATATGCCACCTTGTCAATAACCTTGTACAACAGTGATACATTTAAGATTATGCAAAATGATTTCATTTTGGGAGCTTCAGCTATGATTCCTTGAGGTAAGGAGACTGAATACCACCTAAAAGCCTTACTGTCCTCAGAAATGAATGCATGTTCTGGAAATTAAATGAGGAATGGACATCACAGTAAAACAGAGACAAACATGGATGTACCTCAGTTCTGCTGTCATGTTATTAATTACATTCCCAAGATTAGGCTGTGGCTTTGTAGTTGTCAGTATAAAATATTACAGGTTTGATCTACAGGAATTAGCTGAATTATTTCCCTTTCTGCATCCATCTGTCTGATATGCAAAGAACTCTGTGCCTAATTTTGTCAAACTTATTAGGTATAGCAAGCAACAGCCACACATCCTCATCAATAATTTATACTACAGTACATATATTGTATCCTGAATTTTCATTTCTACTTATGATCCTCTTGTTTTTCATTCCCCTCTGCAAATGCAAGAATCACCATGCCTCAGTCCATGTCCAGTAATGACACTTTTCTGCTACACGAGAAAAGTTTATTTTTCTGTCTTATGCCTTCTTCTGCAGAGGAACAATTAAGCTGAATTATTTTATAACCGTGTATTTCAAAATGTGGAGCAACATTCTTGTTAGTATGTGACTATATATTTGCCCACTTTTACATGAATAGTAAGGACATTTTCATAGCACTCTTGAGACTCTTATTACTATTGTTACTGTCATATCTTTATTAATAGTCTTTTCTGTTCTACATACTATCCCCAGTGTTACTTCACAGTAGTTGGCACCCCCAAAAATGGTGCGCCACAAGGTTCTCTGCTCATTCCTCTTCTCTTCTCTTGTCTCCTCTCCCCCTTCATAAATGATCGTACCTACCTCATACCAGATGCATATTATATGTAGATGATATCGTATTTCTTTTCTAGATCTAGCAAAGGCTTTCTCTCTCTCTCACTAATGAAGTAGAGAGTGACTTCTCTGCCATCTGAAACTGTCTTCCCAACAATAAGATAATAGTCAGTACTCAAAAACCTCTGTACTGCTGTTTGTCCACACCCAAAATATTACATAATGCCTCTACCATCACTGTTACTGATCTATCAGGTGCAATACTGTTTGCTATTAAGCAGCAAATGAATTTTGGCCACCGCTTTGAAGGTGACCTCTACTTCTGTATTCCGATTGACACACAAATAAATACTGCCTTGACAGCTTAAAGTATTCGTATTATCATGGAATATTAATGGTATTACAGATATAGACATAAAAGAAAGAATACTGAATTCTGTTAAAAAAATGCAGAGTCAATAAGACTGGATGAGGTTTGGGAGGAAGTGAGGTAGGGGTAGGGAGGGGTTTAAAGGATGTTAGGCAAGTGTAACTGGAGTAGGAGTCACATTTTGACGTGAACTGGCTAAGGCAAGGTCATGTCCCAGATGACCTATAGGTATTGTGAAGCAGGTATGCCTTGGAAGGGATAATGGTGGGAAGTTGGAATTTTTTTTCTTGTGTGTGTGTGTGTGTGTGTGTGTGTGTGTGTGTGTGTGTGTGTGTGTGTGTGTGTGTGTGAGTGTGTGTGTGTGTGTGTGTGTGTGTGTGAGTGTGTGTGTGTGTGTGTGTGTGTGTGTGTGTGTGTGTGTGTGTGTGTGTTTTAATGTGTAATACTGGTGGGATTGGGGTGACTTTAATGCGAGAGTGGTAAGTCATCATTTGGTTGCTGTTGCTGGGGGGCTACAGTTAATGACCTGGAAATTTAAGATCTTTGCATATTGCTGAATCTGAATGTGTGACTTAAAATTTTCAGTTATCATCTGGGGCTGGGGTTTGGTATTTATGGATCCTCACTAAGTGTCTGCTGTAGTTTGATTTCAGATAGGGTTTACTTTGTTGGTGGTGTAAGGTTGTTGCAAGAGCAACTGGGAGAGTAATTGTGCCATGCTGACCCCATTTATTGATGGTGGTGGGGTGCTCGCCATGCATCTATTCATTTGCTTGTAATTGCACGGCTACAGCCCTGGCCTGCATTGTGGTGCTGAGTGAACTGTTTTGCGGGCTTAGGAAGAGCTGCTAGTAATTTTCATTGCTGCACATAGACAGTAGCAACCCAGGCAATTAACTGTTCTGGTGTGGTCGGGGTTTAATGGCTGAATCAGTAGTTCAGTGAACACTTCAATTACTCAAGTACAACGGTAGGGATCATGTGGGTTGGCAGAGTTTACTACTCACCATGCACGTTACGAGGGGGCAGGGTCATTTCACATAGGAATTGGTAAGTTCTTCAAAGTTATGCAGGCAACGGCAGTAGCTTGTTTTCTACTACTATATATTATATAAAAAAAAAAAAAAAAAAAGTTTCTCTGTCAATAGTCTGTATGGGTATAGAGTAGCTGAGAAGCAGTTGTTAGGAAGGGTTTATTGCAGCTTATATGCAATTGCAGCTAGAGCTGCTCATTGGGGTAATTTCAGTGATCTGCCAAAAAAACACAATGTTCAGGGGAAGTGTGCTTTGATTACGTGATGAGGCCATGAAGTAAGGAGGTTTCCCAGGCAGTGCAGCACAGGTCAGTTAAATGCATACTAACACAAACCTTGTCATTCTACCACTTTTAGTCTTTTAGCTTAGCACTTCATTTACAGGGCTGCTGCCGTAAATGGACATTTGCTTTCTCCACAGTTAATTGACTCTGCAACACCCAAATTCTTAATCAAACATGAAATAACAGGTGGATCTTGCTAGTGTAATGGCTCAGTAGTATTTCATTTTTACATTTTAGTGTGTATTGTGAATGTTTTGGACTGGGTACTCATGTTTCAAACCTACTACCTGTGAGAATTAAGCAATTTCTAATCACTTATGGTAAGGATAGAGAGGCTAAGTATAGATAACTGCCACTTCTAATTGGCAATACGGAGTGGTTGATCTGGAGTGGTCGTAGGTTCAAGGCGTGCCTCTCAATGCCACTGATTTTAACTGAATTGTCAGAGTTGCCTTACTTTTGGGTCCAGTAAAATAATGTTGTGGTTACTGACCAGTTGTAGGGAACTGCAAGACTGACGTCCCAGCCTTAAAGCAAAAGTTCCTATGATCAGTCTTAGCAGATAATGATCCAAATGAGCGGCAGACTACGTGCCTTTCAGAAAATTCATGGTAAAGCAAAATCCACTATTCTATCTGCTTTAAGTGAGTAAATGTAAAGTTTATCAATGTTTTCTTGTGGGGTTTTGCCTGTGCCAATGAAGCATTTCATTGCATCCACTGATGTGGGTGCTGCATTATGTATTCATTTGTGTCAGTGACTGCATGATTTCATTTAAATCTTAATGCATGCCTGAAAGGACTTTCAATCCATAGCAAAGGCAGAGGCCATCTTTTTAGTGGAGAATGTATTCTGGCTGTAGGAACACAAACGCATTATAACTCTGGTCACAGATAAATAGATTATTTGTTATGTTATTGAGGATTTGCTCAGATATACAGTTGTTGTAAATTTACCTGCTGTTGTAGCAAGTATGTGTTTTGTGAGGCAATGTGAATTGTCATAATATTGTATGCACTAGAGAGAGCAGACAGGCTAATAGTGATCCATCTTACTCATTTTGTCCCAGTTGGAGTGTTGATTTGGGTTTGTGATCTTCAACATGCTATGTTTGGTAATTGATACGGGAGTTCTCTTGAAAGGAATGTTGTTTCCAGAGCTGGAGGAATTCTCATGAAGCTCTTGAAAGTGACAAGAGTGAGTGATGGTATTACTGACATTTTTAAGTTTTAATTTGAAGGGAACTGTAGGCTTCAAAGCAGGCTTAAAATACTTTGTTACGGATTTTCATAGATAAGTGTTGGCTTCTACCTAAGTGGTGCTTGAAAGGCCTAGTGTTAATTTAGTTTGTTTAGGAGGTGGCGTTGGCACCAAGAGCATCTGATTTTGTCTTAACTTTCAAGTCTCCTCCCCTTGTTCGTTTCAAGTCTAAACGTACGGAAGTCATAATCTTTAACAGGGTCTAACACATTTGGGCAGCCAACGTTGCTGTCAAATTCCATTTTATTCTGGTAAAATGGGAATAAGGCTTTTATTTGAGTGGTATTGGAGACTGTCCTAAACTCTCCCCATCTATTTTTACATAAGGTTGTGGTCCTAAAATCGGTTGACCATCAGGTGAAACTAACTGAGATAAACAGTTGCTAAATTAGGCTACAGAGAAAGTAAGTTGGTTATGTTGAAACTCTCTAAAAGCACTCAGTTTCAAGTAATGACTTTGATGTTACAATTTGCTAACATATGCAAAATTGTGACATTTCTTTTGAGTTTAAAACTTGTGGAAACTGCAGTTGGTTAAAGGCGCAATGCAGGGAGAATTGTTCTTGGTGCTTTTTTATTTCCCACACAAAATGGTAAGTCTTTAGCATTATGCTTCTGGTTTGATCGATCAAAACTCCACTTCTGTAAATTGTCTGAAGTGTTGTTCTGTAATGGCATCCAGAGGGAAGGGGGGGTTGTTCTGCCTAACAGCAGTCCTCTCACATTAGTTAAACTTTTTCTCTCATTGTGCTCCCAGATTTTTTTTTTGAGGTTTGTGGGTAATACACTATATGCATACAGTGTTCGTAGCATTTGTTTTCAGTGAGTATTCCTATACTGTTTGGCAGGTGATGACACTGCCTGTTGTCCATGAAGACAGTGGCTCCCCTGTATGTTACAACAGGAATGCCCAAGCCTACACAAACTGGGGGGGGGGGCTACTACAGTATAAATAAGTGGGAGGTTTTATGTTTACAGTTTGGTGATTCAGTGAGACACTGCTAAGGGGCTAAAGTCCTTTTTGTCGTCTACAGAGAATTCACAGCTGTCCTAGAAATTAGTCTTTTTCTGAGAGTAATGGTAGTGTGTTGCTGATGGCAGTCATACTTTTCAGTGCAAACTTCACCATGGGGCTTGATCGGGCCACAGTGGTGTTTAAAGCTTATTTTGGCAAGAAATGGTGCTGGGTTATTGGGCTTTTATGGCCTTTGGACTTGGTGGCTTGGTTCAAAGTTTGGTGTGGCTCCTTGTGCAAATTTTTTTTTTATGTATTTATGAACTGAATTGTACAAAATAAAATCTTTTAAATGGTTTATTGTATGTCTTTGTTTTCAGTCAATGTTGAATGTGACAATACTGAAATTCTTGAAGTATTTTATCGAGCAGCGTGGGCAGGTAGCAGAACATAGTGATGTTAGAGCAGGCTGGGCAGGTCAGTTTATTAGGGACATGAATGTAGGCTGTCAGTGTTACAGTTTGGTCTGCTCTACAGAGAAAAATTGTTTGTTTTGGATTTTTCAGCAATGGTGTCATTTTTCAGAATTGTTAAACTGCGCAGAGTGTTTTTGGTCCCTGGGTCTGAATGAGCAGTAAAGTGGTGACTCCTGCAGCCATTTGGTAATGTGGGGAAAGATGCTGAAAGGTGATAGCAGGGTGTTGCAAGTTGCCATATTATCTTCCAGGATTTTGATGTGGAGCACAGATGTCTGGTTGGTTTGGGCTGTTTGGCATGGCATTTGGGGTGGTATTGGTTGTGATGCTGTTGCCTAGAGTTTTCAGCAGTTAGAATGCTGAGAATACTGCAAGTTTTTTTGCAGACTTTTGGGCGGACAGTGGGGGGGGGGGTGACTGGATTAATGGGTAGTTCTGCACATGCGTGGGGTCATAGAGGTCAGGTCTTAACAATGCTAATTGTAAATGGAGGCTGTCTTGCTTAGGAACCACATGCCAGATGTGGCAACGAGGTATCCCAAAGTTGTATGAGATTCAATTTTGTAAGGAAAGAGAATTGTTGGTGTTATTTTGTGGTGGTTTCTTACCATGCCATGGCTTCGAATCCATGTAAAGTCAGGGTGTATCACAGGGCATTTCCCTAGTCTTTAACTGGTTTAGATTTCAGCTTTCAGACCTAACGGCTTTGTCTGAGGTGTTCTACAGTCTATATGTAGATGGCCGGATATTGGGTAACTTGATTACATGTGGTACAGATAAGGCATGTCTGCAAAATAATTTGACTTGATTGTTCATTTGGTCTCATGAGAATTATATGTTTTTATATACATCTTAATCTAAACATATGAGGTTTGGTAGGCATAAATTGGAAGGTGTTAGTTTGATCAAAGGGGAATGAGTACAATGGAAATATACCACAGGTATCCATGGAAGTGATAACTGAGTAGTGTAAGGCCAAGGGAGGATGAGGTATGTTGAGGGCAAGTTATAGCAGGGTTTGATATTTGCTTAGGGGTAGTTTTGGGTTCTTACTGGTGGGAGGAGCGGCACCAATTTAAGGAGCGGGAGTAGTTACTAGGTTAATGGCTCCAAGGTTTTGATGAACTAGCTAGCTTCAGGTAAGTAAGATTCCTTAATCTAGAGTGCACTATATGTTGCTCTTATTTAAGAGGGACATGGGTGATTGTTGCTCATGTTCGAAGGGATACAGGTAGAGCCGTGGGGGGGGGGGATTTACACCTCAGGTTTGGTAATAGGCTATAATAGCACAACTATGGATGTTTTTTTCTTTGCCTTAATAATGGTTAACAATGTTGTTGGGAACTACTTGGTTTAGAAAAGAGTTGATATATTAATTTATAGAATAGGCCTTTTTAATGCAATCAGTTGTTTTATTTCACATGGGTATCAGTTGTATTGTGACTGTGAGGTGTGGAGGAAATCTTACGGGTAGTATTGTTAACACATCTTAAGTTTTATTGGTGTTTTGGATGTGGTAGTAGATGTTTTTTATGCGGTTGATGTAGGAGATATGCCAGTGGTGGTGCATACTGTCATTAAGAAGCTGTGATTATGTGATCTGTAGTGAGAGTAGGGAACAGGTGGAGAAGACCCTGGAGAGATGGAGATATGCTCTAGAGAGAAGAGGAATGAAGGTCGGCAGGACTAATACAGAATATATGTGTGTGAATGAGAGGGAGGATAGAGGTATGGTGAGGATGTAAGGAGTAGAGGTGGCGAAGGTGGATGAGTTTAAATACTTGGTATCAATAGTTTAGATTAATGGTGAGTGTGGAAGAGAGGTGAAGAAGAGAGTACAGGCAGGATGGAGTGGGTGGAGAAGAGTGTCAGGAGTGATTTGTGAGAGACGAGTACCAGTAAGAGTGAAAGGCAAGGTCTACAAGTGGGTAGTGAGACCAGCTATGTTATATGGGTTGGAGACAGTGGCATTGACAAAAAAGCAGGAGTTAGAGCTGGATGTGGCAGAGTTAAAGATGTTAAGATTTGCAGTGGGTATGATGAGGGTGGACAGGATTAGGAATAAGTATATTAGAGGGTCAGCCCAGGTTGGAAGGTTTGGAGACAAAGCCAGAGAGGCAAGATTATGTTGGTTTGGACATGTGCTGAGGAGAGATGCTGATTATATTGGGAAAAAGATGCTAAGGATGAAGCTACCAGGTAACAGGAAAAGAGGAAGGCCTAAGATAAGGTTTATAGATGTGGTGAGAGAGGACATGCAGGTGGTTGGTGTGTTAGAGCAAGATGCAGAGGACAGGAAGAAATGGAAACAGATGATCCACTGTGGCAACCCATAACGGGAACAGCCAAAAGAAGATGATAATGATTATGTGTGAATTAAGTATTTACATTTTTTTCTTTTACAGCTCCCTCGGAGGTTGCAAATGGAGATGGGCTGATTTGGCATTACTTGTTAGGTTGAAGGAAGGTGGCTGTGACAGACGAGAGAGGAGGTCAAGGATGTTGTTGGTTGATGTAGTGGTGTGAAAAGAGTTCATGGTCTTCCAGCAAGGCAGCCACATATGGAATTGTTTGTTATATTTTCTTCCCAATAGTTACAATGTAATGGTTGTTTTGCTTGTTTTGGGTGTGGAGCATCAGGAGTGAATTTACACTGTATTATAAGCTGTTTTTTTTTCTTCATCTTCTTCTTGGATTGGGTCAGGTAGGGTTGCAGCCTTCAGCAGTAGGGGTTTAGTGGAGTGCACTGAGTAAGTGTGTTCAGGTTGTGAGCTAGATGGGGTGTCCTTGCATGGGAAGTGTGGCTTTGATTTACTGTTCTTGAAGGAGAGAAAGGGGATGGTTTATTTTCTACATTCTGGATGGAGTTGGCATATCACTAATCTTGTTTTGACCAGGTGGCATAGGGCATTTTCAAGATTTGTATATTGCTGGTGGCATTCAAGGGTACTGATAGAGCTAATAGGGGCCAGATTGCTAAAGCTATCATGGGGGTTTACATGCCTTACTCTTTATAATGAGTAGTTGGTGTTGGCAAGGCGGCTGTTAAATGGTATTTGAAAGTTTTCAGGTTGTTTTACATGTCATTGGGCAAGTAAAAGGGGTTGCTATGGGAAGGGTAGTTTTGGTGGTTGGGGGTTGAGTATTCCTGCTCCAGTGACAGGTCATGCCCTGGTAATCATTAGGTAATTACCAGGGGCTGGTAATGCACTGGCATTTATTGTACACTTAATGACGTTTGGCCTTATCCCCTAATGGTGGTTAGATGATGGAAGTTTGGTGGAGAGAGAGGGAACAACCTGGTCAGACTGGTGGGCAGAGAAGAGGGGCAGGCTTGCCCTAATCTGTTACCCTCTGGTGTTGAATGGTCAATTCAGTAAGTTGGGAAAGGAAAGTGAGTGGTTACACTGCTTGATAAGTACAAAAGTAAGCGGAGGAAGCTGCTTATTTGGTTGATGGTATAATGCAATAAATGGTAATGGAAGTGAGCAGGTATGCTGCTTCATAAGTAAGTGAGTGGCAGTATGGGCGCTGCTTACTAATCCAGATGAGCAGGTTTATGCTGTCCTATCCTATGATAATGTTACATGGATGTTATTTCACCTGTATCGTGTTTGGTTAAAATGAATGAATATTGGTTAACATTTATGTTTATGAAATTTAATAAAGGTTGTCAAATGTCATTCGGTGTGATGTGTTAATTGAAAGGGACCAGGACAAATGATGTTTGGAACAGACCAATTTGTCCAGGGACATCTTCAAGGGGGGTAGATAAATAGAGTAGCAGGAATTGGAAGGATAGGGTTAAATAGGAATTGATGAGGTTTGGGAGGAAGTGAGGAAGGGGTAGGCAGGGGCTTAAAGGATGTTAGGCAAGTGTAACTGGAGTAGGAGTCACATTTTGGTGTGAACTTGCTACCCGCCCTCCCTCCCCCTTTTTATTAGTGGGGACGTGGTCATGTGTACTTTGGATAGGGCAGAGAAGAGGGGCAGGCTTGCCCTCTTCTGTTCCCCCTCTGGTGTTGGATGGTCAATTCAATAAGTTGGTAAAGGAAAGTGAGCAGTTGCTGCTTGATAAGTACATAAGCAAGCGGAGGAAAATAAGAAAGTGCTAAATAGTAATAATGTTAGCAAGGATGATAAAGCAGACAATTTATTTTTTGTTTCCAAATATAATATATTAAGTGACAATATTAAATATTATATTTCTCACTTTTGGGAATTTTTAAAAAGTTTTAAAGAATTAGATAAATTAATTTTTTCATTTAAGAGAGGAAGAAGTATCAAAGCTATGGTTGTGTATACGAAATTTCAAAGACCGGGGGTTCGGTTAAATCCGCAGATCCATATGAAGGGTACTAAGCCATGTGGCAAATGTATTGGATGTTCATATATTGTGAATTCTTTTTTATATACAAATAATATTAGATTTGAATCAAATGGAGTATTTAATTGTCGTACAGAGGGAGTTATTTATGCTATCAAATGTACTTGCAATATGTTTTATATCGGGCAAACAAAGAGAATGGTTAAAACACGCCTATTAGAACATCTGAGAGACATAAGGGTAAATAAAATGGAGAGCCCCTTGGCTCTTCATTTTAATGAATATCATGATGGAAGTACAGAAAGCTTAAAAGCTACTATTTTAGAACAGGTAGATATGAAATATTTAGATGAACAAATGTGTAGATTAAAGCTTTTGAGAAAGGAGACAATGTTTATTTTGAAATTCGATACATTGACTCCAAAGGGTTTAAATGCAAAATGTTGCTGGAAATGTGTTATATGAATTTAATGGATGTTACTTTAAAATTTGTTTCTAGAAATATTTTCATTGTTTAATTGATAATTGTTTAATTGATAATTGTTTTATTGATGGAGCTGGGACTATATAAGGTTTTAGATAATGCTATGTATTACTCCTTGAAGGCTTATTGTGGCCGAGGCGCTAGAGAAATAAATTTGCTTATCTGGCTTTCGCTGTGTGGTTTTCTTAATGATAATATTAGACTAGTTAAGAATTCACTATATAACCACCTTGTAAATTGGAAGTCAACGTCTTAACCAAATGTATTCAAAACATTGGATATTATATAACAGGTAAAATGACTAGAAAACTGATCTTTAGAAAAAAGGAATAGCCCTAACAAATAAAAGTTAGCTCACCGCCACCCTATATCTGCAGTATACTCTAGATCTAGGCTCCTGCCCAGACTGCTGCTAACCTTGCTCTACTAAACTCTTCCTGTATGTTCTGCTGAATATCTGACTTCTTCCTGTATGTTCTACTGGAAATTATTGCTGTGTGTTAATGAGAATTTCTATAGTAGGAAATGTGTGACTGCTGAACTATATTGTATTTTTAACTTTCTCCCAGTGTGCATTCTGTTATATTACAAAATGTCTTCTTCTTTTTCTTCTTCTTTCGGCTGCTCCCGTTAGGGGTCACCACAGTAGATCAACTATTTCTATTTCTTCCTGTCCTCTGCATCTTGCTCTATCACACCAACCACCTGCATGTCCTCTCTCACCACATCCATAAACCGTATCTTACAAAATGTATAACTCTTTATTATATGTGATATGGAGCTTTTCTCCCCGGGCCTCCGCTGAAAATGGACCTGTGTCCAGTCGGACTTTTCCCAGTAAACAAATGTAAAATAAATAATATAATAAAATTGTAAATGAAAACAACTGAAAATGCTTCAGGGACATTACATGATCACGCAATATACCTACTGTTTAAAATCATTAAATCAACTCTCCTTTATTTTGAAAAATCTGTAATGTCAAATCAAATACTAAATAAAAAGAAAAATATGTAAAGACAAGAAAAGTCAGATATTTTGCTGATAAGAAAAGAAGGTAATAAGGGTGTATGCCCCTCTACTGGACAGTATGTGCTCACCTTAAAGCCCATCAGCTCTGTGTCAATAACTAATGGCCAACTAGTGACCAGATGACCAGCTTGTAAAACCAATCAATCTGCCAAACACAAACTAAGAATTGCAACACTCCATGTAGGTTCATTGACAGAATACAGCTTGGAAGTGGATGATATGATGGTAAGGAGGAGGCTGGACATCCTATGTATCCAGAAGACAGGATGAAAGGGCAATTCAGCAAAGCCACTTTACTTAGGATCCAGAGTCTACTACACAGGAAGAGGACAGACTACAAATGGTCTGATAATTATGGTGAGGTTGAGGTTTTGGAAGATACTAAAGAATTTCATCAGAAATAGTTGTAGAGTGATGGCAATCAGTCTACAGTGTAAGGACTGGAAACTATTCGTAATCTCTGCCTATGTCTCTCAGCAAAGTTGGGACAGTGAGAAAAAGAGTAAATTCAAACAGCAGTTGTAGGGTCTACTAAATAAAGCAGGACAACAAGAATTGTTGTTGATACTGCATGACCTGAATACACATATTGTGACAGACAGAACAGGATATAAGAACCACCTTGGTCTACATGGTTGTGTGTGTCTTTTGGCTTTTCCCAGTTAAAGGTCGCCACAGCGGAACTCCGGTCCACTAATGATTGGCAGTAGAGTTTTACGTGCTGGCTTGCCAGGCCTAATGCAAAACCTTCAACGAAGGAACGCCCATTCATGCATGTCGCCACACAGAAGACGCTCTAACTGAGAATCAAACGGGCAACGTCTAACTGTGAGGTGACAATGCTACCGCAGCACCACCACCACCACAGTATAGTGGGTGAAGAGGAATAAAGAAGGATAGACTGTTCTAGATTTCTGTTTGACAAATGGCTTGATGCTCACCACCACATAGTCCAGTAAAAGAGACAGTTACAAGATCCCATTAAGAGTGGCCAATGCGTAACTAAAATAGACTTCCTCCTAGGAAGGAAAGGGCATTATGGTAGAATCTTTGATTGCAAAGTCATCACCAGTGAAAAAGTCAGCCAACCGCATAAACCACTGGTTACCGGAATCAGCAGCAAACAGTAGTCAGAGAAGATTCTAAGGTCAACAAAGACTAGGCTGAACACACAAGAAATTACTCAAGGATCTAGTACCTCTAGAAAAACATGAAATAGGTGGAGTTCAAGAATAACACAGCTTGTGTGAGCCCTACAGAACAGGTATGGGGCTGAACCAGGTATGGAAATAAAATAAATATGAAAAGCTTGTAGTGGAATGTCCAGGAAGTCATCAAAAAAAGTAGTAGTGCAGGAAAAAATGTAGCTAGAAAAGATAAGCCAAACTAAAAAGGAATACTGGTTGGTTAACAAACATGCTAAAAGAGGAGCTGTAATAGCAAAGAACAAGACAGCAAGGACACTGTACCAGCTTCTAGAATGTGACTCGGTAGATTGCACAAAGAAACTCTATCACGTTGAAAGGCAAAGGTAAACAGATAAAGATGACAGTCAGGCACCCTTTGTAAAGGATGCCAGCAACAATCTGCTCACTAGTCTAAAAGAAATCAAAGGCAGATGGAAAGGGTACTTTCAGCAGCTTCTGAAGGAAAAATCATATATTCTGCAGTGCTCCAGAGCCTACAATGAAAGAGGAGTAGGAGCCTACCCTTGAAGAAGTAAGAACAGCACTAAGGAAACTAAAGCCAGAGAATCAGCAGGCTCAGATGAGGTCACAGCAGATATAAGATATGATCAAAGTGTTGGGTGAGCTGAGGAGAAATGGCTCCTGAGGCTACTCATTGAAGTGTGGAGAGAAAGGTGTGTTCCAGATGACTTAGGAATAAGCATATTAGTGCCAGTGTACAAGAACAAAGGGGATGTCCAAAATGGTGGGCAGAACAGCTGTATAAAACTCTTGTCATACAGCAAGAAAGTTCTGGAGAAGGTGATGGGTAAAGGAATACACATAGCAGTAGGAAGTAAGATGGGAAATGAGCTGTTTAGATTCAGATCAGAATGCAGCAAAAATGACCTGATGTTTGCAGTGAGACAGATACATGAGAAGAAGCTAGAGATGAGGAAAGAGTCCAACTGAGCATTCCTAGGCTTGGAGAAAGCATATGACAAGGTTCTTGAGAAAGCTGCAGTTGTTCCGAGTCCAAGAAACATTTGTAGAATTAGTGCAGGCTATGTAGAAGGAACCAACGATGCAGGTAATAACATGCTCATTTTTTCAGAGGGGTTCCCAGTGGGTGTGCATCAAGCATCAGCTCTGTGCCCATTGCTGCTCATACTGACGGCTGATGATAGACTACATCAGCAAACAGATTGTATGGGAGAGATCAGCAAAGTCGCTGATGCAGACTGTGTGGCCTTACAGCAAAGGATAGGGGAATGAACTGCAAAACTGAAGGCACATGGGATGAAAGTGCGTATGGAGAATACAGTTGTAATGATAGCAAATGGAGGAAATTAGAAGATGCTGAAAACTAGGATAGAAGGGGAAATAGTAGAATGGGTTAACAGCTTCAAGTATCTGTGAGGGGTAGTTGAGGAGAAGGGAAGTCTGAATGAGGGGGTCAAAAACAGAATCAGAGAAAATGCAGACAACTACCACAGAGTTTCAGGTGAAGTGTAAGACAGAAGAATGCAAAAGAAGCTGAAAAGTAAAATATACAAAACAGTGAAGTGACCAGTACTACTGTATGATACTGAAACTTGGGCAGTAAAGGCAGAGCAAATGAGGAAGCTAGAGGTGATGGAGATGAAGTGCCCAAGATGGTTGGTAGGATGTACACTGTGGGATGTATGAAGGAATGAGGATATAAGAGCAGAAGCCAAAGTAGCTCTAATTGCAGAGAAAGTCAAAGAAAATAGAATTTGGTGGTTGGGACACATGCAGAAAAGCAGATGGCCACAGTGATGCAGCGGTTAGCATTGCTGCCTCACAACAAGAGGTTCTCTGGATCGATCCTCGGCTGGGGTGCCTTCTGTGCAGAGTCTGCAAGTCCTCCCTATGGTCGCGTGGGTTTCCTCCGGGTACTCCGGTTTCCTTCCACATCCCAAAGACATGCTGCAGGTGGATTGAGCACTCTAAATTGGCCCTAGGTGTGAGTGTGTGCATGTGTGTGCCTTCTGTGAAAGGTTGGGCACCGGGCTGGCAATTCAACACAGTAAAACTCCACTGCCAATAATGAGTGGACAGGTGATCCGCTGTGGTAAACCCTAACTGGGAAATGCCAAAAGAAGAAGAAGAAAGAGAAGGACACATGCAGAAAAGCAGAAGACAATCTGATGTATAAGAGTTGACACAGACAGGAAGAAGGAAAGCGGAAATGAAAGTGTCCAGCTAACAAGTGGATTGGCTTGATTGTGAGAAGACCTTCTACAGTCAGGCATGAGCATCGAAGAAGGTAGCAAAGTGGCATTGAATCAAGTGTGTGTGTGTGTGTGTGTGTGTGTGTATATATATATATATATATATATATATATATATATATATATATATATATATATATATATACACATACATACATATACACACACAGGGACACTTTACTTAGTCAAATGTATGGAATATGAAGTATTTTTATGTGAATGTAAATGATCAAATTGTCTGTTTCTCTCAGAGTACCAGCATTTCTTTGTGCTAGATCGGGGTATAGTGAACACTGGTAAATTAGCCCCTTCCATTCTGTTGTGCTATCTTGAAGTTGATGTATATAAGTAGTGGGGCATGTAACTGTTTTGAGTTTTGATGTTTTTATCTTTTTAGATCATTATTTTTACATTTGAGATCTGAGTGATTATGTGCATAATGTTTTTTTTCTGATAAGTAATGATTTTAGGATTTAATATTCAATATCTGCTGTTTTTATAGTGATTCATTATGCTATCCAAACTATTTTTACTCTCTAAAAGTACCAAAATATGCCTTTAGATAGAAGAGGTACTCCCAATCACTCGAATATGCATATAAAACGTAAACCAAAGTCAATGTTGAGTGGTGGAGCACAACAGATCAAATAACCAGGAACACACCAGCTGTACGTAAGGCTTTAATCCACAGTATCGCAAACCACAAGTATAAAACACAGAATGCTGCAGCTGATAAGCGCTTTCACCCAAAAATTGAGCTTCTTCAGATCAATCTGCTGCTACCCATGATACCCCTATATATACACATTATGAAATCATTAATTAATCAATCAATAATTAATCAATCAACAATAGGGCTGACAGGGACTCAGGTTTGAATGAGAGAGCTTCTATAAAACCAGCTCTGAAGAAAAGAAGGAACATTAATGTCAAATATAGATAGGATAGGTCCATATCCCGTCATGTCCTATAGAGTGTGCAACATAAACGTCTGTGTGCTCATATGTATATATACTGTGGTTCATCAATGTCATAGTTTTTATATATTTTCCTACAGTTTTACATATACCTTCTTACAATATTTTTTATACATATTTGTTTCAAGTATTATAGGAGTCATGATTTTAACATTTATTGTTATGCAATATATCTGATTGTAAATAATGTATGAACTATTACAAGAGATTCATCTCTTTTTTATTTAATATGCTGCTTTAATTGTTGATTGATTAATTATTGATTGATTAATTAATGATTTCATAATGTGTATATATAGGGGTATCATGGGTAGCAGCAGATTGATCTGAAGAAGCTCAATTTTTGGGTGAAAGCGCTTATCAGCTGCAGCATTCTGTGTTTTATACTTGTGGTTTGCGATACTGTGGATTAAAGCCTTACGTACAGCTGGTGTGTTCCTGGTTATTTGATCTGTTGTGCTCCACCACTCAACATTGACTTTGGTTTACATTTTATATTTTTACTCTCTGTCTATCTGATATTATTTGGAGCAGATTATTTTTTACCCTTCCATGCATCTTATATATTTGCTTGCACAATATTGTAATAATACATTTTATATGCTGTATTTCCTCTTTAAGTTATATTTTGTAAGTGTGTACCTGTTGATAGATACTTGTGCTTGCATTTTTGGCAAGGGTCAGGGTGAAAAAGGTCCTTTGACCATGCCACATTCACTGTTAATAACTGTTAATAAATAAATAAATAAATAAATAAAATTTGTAAAGGCAAGAAAGGTCAGAGACGTTTGGTGCTTAGAAAAGAAGGATGTGTGCCTGTAGTCATTAAAATAAAGCAACAACAAAGTAAAGGTGTGCTCTCATGTGAAGTGACATGGAACATGGGGACATAATGTGATGTTTGAGATATGTATGTTTAAAAATTGTAATGGGATGTTCTGTTTTATCAGCAGTCATATTCACAAGGATTATTTCTATATTTGTGAAAATAGACTATTAATGAACTACTGGATAGATATGTTATTAGATCAACAGCTCTCTGACAGTTTAATTAGCAGAAACTTATTTTGTGAGCAATGAAAAACTGTCTAAAACCTTGTATACCAAAGGGTAATATAGACCTAGCACTGAGAATTTCTTATAGCTCAAGAGCACAGTATGTGTTACATTATTTTCTCTTATCAGATATACTAACTGATTAAGCCATTATAATGGATGCCTCAAAATGAAAAGCTGTTTTGTACTAGAGCTCATATTTCACTGAAGTTAAAGGTAGTTAAACTGTTAAAGACCTTTACAATGATCATAGATTTGTAAATAACCTTTGCTCTACTTTATTTATTTTATATTAAAAACAGCAATCAATTTAGTAAAAACATGTCTTTCTGATACAAGTTTCATATATCTATTATATTAACTTTTTCATAGTTGCATATTAACGACATTCTGAGATTCATGAATTGCTGAATTACCATAATTTCAGGGAGGTTTTTAAAGTGATTAAGAGCACACATTGCCTTTTTTGGAGGTTATGAAGTATAACTTTTATATGGAGTGGTGTCGTCTGATCTTGCTACAAGTTACTACACAGGCTGTTATTTTTCACATTGTTCAGCAGAAAAAAAATTTGAGACTGTGAACATTAATATTTGTAGATGGATGTGTTAGTGCTGTAGCAAAGAGGAATAAAGCCTTGACTATAGTCCAATAACCCCAGGTTCATTTAGCAACAAGGCCTTCTCAGGCACTGGCAGGGAAGGATGGGTATAACCATCCTGAGGTAAACAGACATTGAGTGTGTTTGGAGAGGGTGGCAGTTGACAGCTCCATGCAGAAGTGAGGAGCAGATTGGTGCATTCTGCCCATTGCATGCATTGCCTATAGAGTGTTACTAGGGCATACACAGGGTGAGGACAAGAACAGGAAAAACATGTCCTGATGCAATACGTTTTAGGATTCTTTGACCTGCTTTCTGGCCCCAGACCTTTATTTGGAGTTAGTCTGGGGGTGGTCAGAAGGGTTTAAGAGTTCTGGTATTTGAGGAGAAGCACTGGGGTCTGCTGAAGGTTAACTGCAAGAGACAGTAAGAAAACAAAACTTTTACACAGAAAGATTTGTATATCAAAAAATACTTTACATGTTCATAGGTGTGTGAGGCTTCTCCACAGAAAATTAACAGCCAAAAAGCTTATGTATAAGGATAGATGTTATTAGTGTAGTAGCTAATGCCTAAGTATTCAAGTGTAAAACTTCAGAATAAAAATACTTTAGTCTACTACTAATCAATTGTCCTGCTCCCCTTCATTACACACACATCATACCTAACGACGTTTGATGACCTTTATTAAACTTCATAAACATAACTTCATTAACCAATATTATTTATTAATCACAACATGAGCCTAGTGTAGCTGACATTAATATCAGCATAAACACCTATTACCCCATTTCTTTTAATTCCCACTACTGCATCTGACTAACCCCCACCTGAAGATGTTCTTGGACAAATTGGTTTGTTACCAAACCTCATTTCCCTGAATGGAATACAGGACTTGTCTATCCCATAAATTTTTACAGTGGCAGTGCATCTCAAAGGACACTATTAAAGTATGATATATATATATATATATATATATATATATATATATATATATATATGTGTGTGTGTGTGTGTGTGTGTGTGTGTGTGTGTGTGTGTGTGTGTGTATGGGGGGACTGAATGTTGTTGAATCCTCCTTTGGTTGAATCTGTTTAGCTGACATACTTTCATCTACACAGATGATCAATTGATTGGTGTGGAAGATCACACAATTCTTAGGGTTGGGAAATATGCCCCTTTTGTAACATTCTGTGATCTTGGAGTTAGTATATAAAATTATCAGGGGACATGTGGCGTGCAAGAGGGCTTGCCCCTGTGTAAGAAAATGCGAAATAATGGTTTATGCCATTTTTTTTAAACTTATTTTTTGCAGGCACAGAAATTGTTACTCAGTGCTTGCATAGTACCATATCAAAATCTGCAAAGTACAGTTTTTCAGGCCAACAGTGTGAGCATCAATATTTGAGTGTTTTAAATGAATCCCATGCATTCATATATAGACCTTTATTTGGAGTTAGTCTGGGGGTGGTCAGAAGGGTATAAGAGTGTGTGTGTGTGTGTGTGTGTGTGTGTGTGTGTGTGTGTGTGTGTGTGTGTGTGTGTGTGTGTGTGTGTGTGTGTGTGTGTGTGCATAGATATATATATATATATATATATAGATAGATAGATATGGTTACACAGTGGCACTCTGGATAGTACAGCAAGAAGAGAGTTTGTGTGTCCCTCCTGTGTTCATGTAGGTTTCCTCTTGAAGCTCCAGTTTACTCCAACTTTTCAAAGACATGCAGTAGGTGGATTGGACACTGTAAATTAGCCATAGATATATGGGTTTACTTTGACCCATCAAATTTACATTTCAGTGAAACTCAGTTTCACTAATCCAGTTTCATGAAAGTGCATTTTCCCCAGAAATGCACTTTCGTATAACTACAGTTCACTGAAAAATAATAAAACAAACAAAAAACAAATACACTACAATACATTATGCAGGCTGGCAAACCCCCTTGCACCCCCACACCCCCAATACTAATACGTACCAACTCCAAGATCGCACTACAGTAGGGAAAAGGGAAAATTCCCCTGTCCCCACTGTTCCGTGATCTCTAACATCTTTCTAAATGATAGACATAACCTTCCATAATTAAAATCTCACCTCTTCGTTGTGATTTGTCTGTAGAATATATTTCACCCTGGACTCCGGGAGCGATTCTGCACAAATGCAACATTGTAGATGCCGGTACAGCCATACAGCTACTAATACTTCCTTTCACATTTTAAGCAGAATGCCCTATATGAACAGTTAAATTGAGTTTCACTGATTAAGCTTTCAGCGCTGTCAGTTTCCATTAAACTAAGCTTTCGGTGTAGCGAGCTCATGCTTTTGCCATTTGGTCGATCGTATTTTCGTCCATTGAAAGTAGATCCATATATACATATATGTAACAAAGTCCAGAAACAAAACCAATAAATCCAAACCAAGGCGAAAAGCAACTGAAAAAGAACTCCAAAGAAATGTCCAAAGACTTCATCAGAAGTCTTTGGACGGATCCATATATACATATATGTGTTTGACTCTGTGTGCATTTGGACATAGTATGAGGTAGTAGAGGTATTTATTTTACATTGCATATGGTAGTGGCAAACCGATTTATCGGATTATAAGACATTTTTTCCATGTACAACATGTGGGACAATATGGAGAAAAAGATGGGACAGGTCATTTTCCATTTTTCATTAATCAGGAATATACACTTGTGCATAAAGTGTTATTTTGTCTGTTTTACACTTATCAGGCATACGATTTAGTTGCTAATGACAGGATGAAGGCATGTGTTGATTATATAGCAAATGCCATATATCTGACTAAATCCATCTTGTTCAATTAATGAGTAATGGAAACCTGTTGTGTGCTATCAACAATCATGACATACAACAGAACAAAGGATAAACTATTCAGAAAGCATTCCTGTGGTTTATCCAGATTGCTCAGTTATGGATCTCTGATATAAAAGAAAGAAAACAAAATATTATTTCTGTACTTTAAGCATAAATGCATCAATGTGACCTTATTAAAATCATAGTACATATGCACATTTGATACAGTGAAAGCACTTTGTTACTGTGCATGTGTGCTGACTTTTATTAACAATATTTCATCTGCTGAAGTCCTGTGCCAACATATATTGTTAATTTTATTGTATTTTTAGATTATTATATTTTATTATTTGAATCTTAACAATGAAATATATCCATTTATTTTGGAAAGGTGTGTTTATGTGTGCATGTGTTTTGAGGGGTCAGTTTTTGAATGAACTTGATTTTTGACAGATAATGTTAGAAAGGTTGAATATGTGGGTCTATATTATATCATCGAACGCTTAAAAAAGTGAACGCTGATTGATCGACCTAATTTAAGCGAAAGCGTACAATCTCAAACTGTCAGATCAGCGATTTTTTTTTCCAGGGAAAAAAATCGCTGATCCAAAACACATACACACAACACAAGCACACCAAACAAACAGAAATCCACACACTTACACCTAAAATCTGATACCTAACTCTACACGAAACTATGCACACACCACTAACTACCCACTTACCTTAACCCAAACCCTAACCCTAAGGTCCGTCACTATCACACACTCACCTCACCCGCTCCCTAACCCTAACTCACTTAAATCCACCCTAACCCTCATGTCCACTCAATCGCACACACACCTAACCCGAGTCCTAACCCTAACCCTAACTCACCTAAATCACCCTAACACTCACATCCACACAATCGCACACTTACCTGAGTCTGACCGGTAACTTTCCACCATAACACTGAAAATACCGAAGCAACAGAAACGGACAACCGAATTCTTTCCCTAGGAAAAAATTCGAGTTTCTGCTGTTTTGATATTTTGCAGTTTCGCAAAAATAAGTTTGATCAACCAGCATTCGCTTTTTTAAGCATTAGAGGATATAATGTAGACCCAAATATGTTGATGACACTAAAAAGGTGAGAGATCTCATTGTTGCTTTCATGATTAGAAAGTACACTGTCCCATAAATCCAAATTTAATGAGGTTCAAAGCATATCAGCTTAAATGCCACACTTTTGTTTTTTTTGTAACTAGCTTTCAAACTCATGTTAATGCTTCTGTTTATCATTAACTAGGAGGCTTAAATTATTAAATACTTTTTTGGAAAATAGTTACTGGCAGATTAATATTTGAGATAGTACATTAAAGAAACATACACCTTTTTACTGTAATGAATCGATTGTTATTAGACCTTTCATGTTTAGAAAGTTAGCACAGTTACTGTATAGTATTAGTGCTGTTTTTTATGAGCTTTCATGGTCTGTGAGTGACTAGTGGATAGATAAGCCACCAACATCTACGTGTGCTTCCATATGTATCAGCATGATTCAAATCTTTTCTTTTTATAATTTTATTACATTTTTTCAGTTTGTTAAAATCTATATCTCATGTTTTCACCTGTCGCTGTTTTAATAAAAAGGTTTGTTTACTACATAAAAGGAAAACAATTTCACTTGTTGAAAATAATCTTGTTGGCAAGACTCCATGAGTTTCATATATGACACATACAAAGTGTATGATGCATTGCAGCACCATGTTTTCCTATTAAAGCATAGAGAAAAATGCCATGCATGATGGAATATGGCATAGCAAACTTTATGTTCACTCATCTCTGTATATTGCTTGCAAAATGTTAGCAGTTCTGTTGGAAACATCTATCTTTACAGCATAATTTCTGTTAACACTTTTCTTTATTCTTCTTGCCTAGAGGTATTGTTTGAAGAGTGTGAAACTCTTTTTTATTTTTCCAGAGAGTTGTTGAAATGTATGGGAAGGCTAAAAGTGGAAAATATTTCTTTCTGTGAATGTACAGTGCTATGAAGCACCTCTTTGATAAATACATTAATATACTGGAAAAATAATATGCTGATTAAATCTTCTGCCAGGTAGAGTTGTTCTTAATTACCGGTAGTAATTTTTGTATTCATATGTAAGACCACCTGTTTTTTTTCTTAAAGTATAGTTAGTCCAAACTGAAATTAAAAAAAAATGAATTGGCTATGCCATATTATTTTATCAATCCTTGCATTTTTAGATGAGGTTAATTGAAAGGCACCCATTCTGCAGCTCTGTAGACAGATGAAGATAATTATCAGTTCACTTGCTCTTTGAGAGGTTAATTGCATACATGTTCAGAGCATAAAGTACAAAGAAAGTATAAATCATAGATATAGTCTGACCAAATAATGAAATATTCTTAATTCTTAAACAAATAAACACTTTTCCAGTCCTATGAATCTTTTCACTTATATTGACACTTCGAAAATTGCTGTGCCTCGGAATGATTTTGTACCTTGTGGCAAACAAGAACATTGAAAATATAATAAAGGTTCAAAAGAAAATTGAAGAATCATTGCAGAGACTATTAAGCAGAACAACCATATTTGCAAAATTTAGTGAACTTTATAACTAACACATAATTAATGTGATACTTTAGCAATAAATGAAGTGAATTACTGGCAGTCATTTGCATTTATCCTTCTTTTGCAAGGGCATTAATTACATTAAACTTTAACATCTTGCTAAATAACTTTCAGTGAATTATGATCTCCTTAAGTGATGTCTTATATGCCTTTCTGTTAGAAATGAGTATTCATTATCAAATCGCACTTTGACTGTACATCATAAATGTTTGCATTGACTGAATTGTTGCACGTGTGTGTCACATTACGACTTTGCATGATGACAATTGCGATATTATTTGTATTTTAAAAGGCTTTCCTTGGGAACGATTTTCATTTTACCTAGCAGCTTGATAACACCATAGAAATATGTATCTTTAATACACGACTACTTTTTTTGTGATTCCGTTAGGTTTTAAGCCATATAGCAGATACATTTGCAAAAATGTTCTTTATCATGAGTAAATGTCACTACAGGTAAAAGGTCAAAAGTAGAAGGTAAATAATATCTATATTTTCCTTTTGTATATAAAAACAGATATATTTATACCAAAGGAAGATGCACATATTAGTGCCATGACAAGATGAGAGGTGTGTAAGTGGGAAAGGTAGAGAGTCTAAAGGTAAAACCTGAGGTGATACTAGGAGGTAATAATCTTCAAGGCTAACATGACCCACCACAAGTATAGTAAGGTAACTGGGATCTGTAATAAAAGAACCAGTCAAAAATGTGTCATCAAATGTTCCTGCATATTCTGTAAAATGGGAAACATGCCACAGGAATGGAGAAAAGCAGATCCAGCATTTCTTCATAAAAGGTTCAATCAATGAGTTTAGGGCTTCCAGAACAATAAGCTTAACATTACCACCTGAAGAGGTTGCTAAAAATATTCTGCGAAGAGTTAATGTGGAGCTTGCGAGGAACAAGGGGAAATGCATAAACAAGGGTTCACAGTGAGGCAGCCATTTTGAACAGATTAGTGTTTTTGATGCCTTATGGAAGTTTACAAAGTATTACTGTATCTGATCTTTCTGGGCTTCCTAAAGACATTTTTTTACATTGTACATAATGAATGCTATGTCAGTACTTACAGCATTTTAGAAAAAAACATAATTCTTGGGCATGAATACTTATTAGGCAAAAGGCAGATGTGAGAAGAAGAACCGCAGGAATGTGATGTAAGGATGTGAAAATGAAATCAGGAGTTTTATGATCAGTACAATAATGTAAAGCAGATGGAGAGCTTGCTTGAGCAACTTGATAAACAAATTGATTAAATGATACAGAAGATGATTGTTCAAGGTCACTGCTGCAAAATGCAGGTTAATAATGAGAAGTATTTAAAATATGTTGTCAACACATGAAAATGCTATATCACAGTCATTGTTAAAGAAAACTGAGTACTGCCATCTGATAATATATTTGAATATAACATTGTAGCATTAACTGACAGTTTAAGATTTTAAAGTAATAAAATAACCACAAATCTTCTGCAGACTTTATGAAATTGAAATTGATCACAATATGATGTAATAAGCAATATTGATATGATGACAAATGTAGTTTATAGTGTTTTGTTCTGGTATTTTATAAGGAATGCTGCAAACTCTATTACAACTGCAGTGTTGCAAACAAAACTCATTGGATAATTTTGACTAGCTTAACAAAATCAAAACCCATCTGCAATGTAACCCTCTACTCTCATTCTAAATTGCATTAAAGAAGTTAATGTGGAAACCATTTGAGAAGGGACTTGAAGTACTGCAAATCTGAATGTGTTACTTAGATATGCTGCAAATGAAAAATAAATGGTCCATACAAGAATGTTTCTAATGCAATCTTACATAAATGCTCTTTTTAAAAAGTTCTTCTAATTATTTAATTATTTTACATTTAAATATTCTAATTATTACAATTTCAAAATGTATAAATGTTATTTTTTTATTGCTAAATTACTACATTTCCAGTATTGGATTACAACAGAGGCAATTCTGGTGGTGGCCCGGGGCCCACAGATGCAGGAGGGTCCATGGTCAGCCATTCATTATGTGTAGTTATATACAACACTGCCATTTCCAATTTAGTTAGCTTATATGCTAAGCATAACACTAGCTAAAAAATAAAGAAATAGAAAGAAAAATAAAAGAAGAGTTTGTTTTTGTTTCCATTAAAAAATAACATAAAGTGATGCCTACCATTTGCACTTGTGTGTTCCAACAGCACTGTTCAGGTATAGTCACCTGATGTGTTCATTTAGGTTAAAGAAATGTTTACTTTAACTGTAAAAATGACATGCGGCATTCCTATATAAAGCAACCTCAGCTTTGTACTCCTTGACTTCCCCTGATTCTTTTGGGATGGCAATAAACTAAAAGCATGGCAACGTCAAATAACTATAGACAAGTAGGGTAAAAGAAGGACATGCTTTTTCCCATGAAAAAGCTGTAGCTGGCCGCTGTATCATTATGCAAGTGTATATTTTTAATAAAAAGAAAAGCATTTAAAGTCCACAGTCTGGATTCTGAAGAAAACCTCTTTAGCTATGAATTCTGTAAAGAGAATCAAAATGGAGCAGATCAGGGCAGTGCAGTTGCAGGAAACATGTGCACAGTTTTAATCCACCTGGCTTTTCTCCACTGAAGTATGCATACAAGTTACAGAGCCTTGCTATCCAATATATTCTTATTACCACTAGTATTTCATTGCTATATCTTTCAGGTGTCCCTTGCCATCAGCAACATTCCTTGTTTTTTTTTTTTATTTTGAAATTTTTATCTCAACATTGAAAATATCCAACATATAGTCATTATCAATATTTTTGCTTATGTATCCATAGTAAATGATATTGACTCATAATTTATCAGCTAAACTTTCGGTGAGTCTGAAAAAAAAAGCTAATCATACTATAATCGTGAGGTGAAGTTGCTAGTAAGTCTTCATTATTTTGCTTATTTTTCATACATTGTAAGAGGCAGTGCTCTACATTTACCATACCTCTCAAGTCTTCCTAATTTTGTTTACTATTTTCGTTTTGTCACTTGTAAAATTTTAGATTTTCAGGTAAATCGTTGTGGAATGTATTCAGTCAGTAATGACAGACACTGGAGTTTTCTGCTTCGTATAGTTCAGAAAATGCAAGTTACTGCAATGTTTGCTGTTCTGTTAACTTTTTAAATTAATTAGAGCTATATTTAAATTTTGTCACATATTTAGGATATTTGTCACATATTATTTTCATCTTTGTCTTTGTCCAGAACTCTTGAGCAAAGAAACTCAGATGTAGTTTGAGAACTGTAATCTTTAGCCACTGCAGCATCTGCATGGTACCACTGATAGTGGGTAACATGTTGGAAACCCTGAGTCATTCTAACACCTGAAGGATACTCTTTGTCCATAAGATCTACTGTTCACTCCCATTCGATAGCACATGTAACCATCTGTTCCACAGTATCAGAGAGACACATATTTAAACAGCACTAGAAGGGATTTTACCAGTTGTAAGATACAAAGCAAGCCATGTATCTATATGTATCTATCTATCTACACACACACACACACACACTCACACACACACACATATGTATATGTATATATATATATATATATATATATATGTTCAAAAGATTGAAAATCAACATCTAAAACTCAAAATATCGAAAATATTTTAATGCAGGAGCAAGCCCCCCTGCACACCTCATGTACCCCTGCAAATTATATATACCAACTCCAAGATCACCCAACACTGGAGAAATATCAACTTCCATTTTTGATATTCTAGGTTTTAGATATTTTGATTTTTAGTCTTTTCAGCTTTTGATCTTCTGAAGTGGCTCCAGATATATATATATATATATATATATATATATATATATATATATATATATATATATGGGTCTACCTCAAAACAGAGAATACTTACATTATCAAATCTTACTTCATTGAGCCTGACGTCATTGAATCTTCATTGTATCAAACCCCCGGAACAACAAAAACAAACCCCGGGAAAGGAGACACTCAACCACCAGAACAAAACAACAAACAGCAAAAAAAAAAAAAAAAAAACACACCCTCCCTAACTAAATAGACCAACTCCAAGAATGCACTAGAGTGGAGGAAGAGCAAAGTTCATCATGGTGGCCAAGTGATTCCTTTTTCGGGATTTGTTTTTTGTACATATACAGACAGATCTAGTGGCTAAGTTCAATTTGTATTACATATAATGTTTTAAGTTACTGCAGTGCCAGTCTTACATTGGGGCACAGAACATGTATTGTTTGACAAACTGACTAAAATTTTTCTTTTTTTTCTTCTTTTTTTCAATGTCTGGCAATTATCTCTAAATGTGATGTGCCAGTTGGAACCTGTTTTTTTTCTGACAGTTAACCAAGTAGATTAAAAATGTGACTTCCTAGTAAGATGCTTTCTGAAGTCTATGGTTTGATATGCTCAGCATCCATTTGCCTGTTGCATGACTCTGAACAAGTCTCCTAAGCATGCAATTGTCTGAGGGAAATTTCACTAGGATCTTCAATTATCTTTTAGGCTCCATACCTAGTAACTAGCTTTTGGTGGTCAGCAAGCTCACAAATACAAAATATATGAGCAAGATCAGTAATTCTAATTAGAAGTATTAAGTGAACTGAATGTAATATTTTATTTTAGAAAATGTTACACTCATATCCTGTTTTATGTATAGTCTGTCTTTTTAACTGCAGTAAGCCCTTGTTTTGAGAGTACGTTTATAAGATGAATTAACAAATAGTATTAAGTAACCAGTACTGAAAGTGACTATCAGCAACTTTTTTCACTGCACAAATGTGACTTGCTATGACTGTTTCTTTAACCAACAGCAATAGATTCCAAAACATGAAAAAAAAAACAAAGCAGATCTTCAGTAAAATATATGAGTACATTGACTGAACCATGTTTTTGCAATACCATCGTAAACAGTATTAATGTGCACTGACAAATATGTCACAGTGCTTTGAAAACAGTGGGATTATTATTATTCTAGTCAGGCTGTCTTCTTCCGTGGCCAGTGGTTTGATAACTGCTTACACAATGATCTGCTCTATGGCCAGTTTTCATAGAGAAGTAAAACCGCAGAATCCAAGATATATATTCTGACTAGCTATTATTGTTTGCATGGCTGCTGAGGCAGTCTGCTGAAAAAGCTTGACTGATTACTGTTGTGGTTTTGATCAGTTATTCTGAGCTGGTCTTGCCGAACTAATGTGATTTGATTGAAATGGTTTGGAAAAGAATACTTTTACCGTTTGCCTACTGAAGGGATTAAACAACGCTGAATGGAATTATTATTCCTGTTCTTTTTCTTACTATTATTATTACTTTATTTTTTAATATATTCAAGTTTTAGTTATGCACAGTCAGCTTCCTGATCACAATTAGAGGTGTACACAAACAGTTAATTGGTTATAACTGTTGGGTGGAGATGAGAGCTTGTCTGTGGATGAAGACATTTCCGTTGTTATAATTGATTAGTTAAAACATGCTAGTTTCAGATGACTAATATTCATTTATGTGAAATAATTTGGAATTTTAACTCTCTGGCTACTGTTTGTGAGAAATAATGCTGAGAATGTCCCTGATTTTTCTTCATATTTTTAGTGTGTTCCTCATACAGATTGTGTTTTTCTAGCAAATCAATGAGGACTGCATCCACTAAATTATGAGACCTCTGAGTTTCAGATTTCGTATTATTCAGAAAATTCAGATGAATATAATTGTTATTCCCAAAACGTTCATGTTATAGAAGAGTACGATTTAAAATTTGTTCCTAATTTTGGGCCTTTGGCTTTGTCCATAGTTTTTATGGTAAGAGGATGTTGAGGCTTAACTTTTTTTTGAGAACTACTATGTGACTCTGTGAAATAGCTTGGAGTACTTAAATTCTTGCATGTATGAAAAAAACTTGGAATACATTACTGTATCTACAATTTTATTAATTTACTGATATATGTATTTATTTTAACCTAAGTGGGACATTTGAGGTGCATACAGTAAACAATGTGACTGTAATTGTTGGGTACAAAGACTGTCTATGAATATATATATATATATATATATATATATATATATATATATATATATATATATACATGCACATATGTATGCAGGTTGAACAATGTGCTTTAATAAAGCATTACACATCTCTTAACATTTTTTACTTTACTGCCTTATTCAACAATATTCTATTTGAAAGCTTCTCAGTCATCTGTCACTTACAAAGCTAAAAAAAATGCAGTTAGCTGATGACTATATTCTGCTTTCTCTTCATAGTTGTGAACTTGAGAGCTCACACACTTTGAATATGACTCATAGTTTAAAAAATGACGTGTTATTAAGTATGCACAATTAACACCATTATAATAGAATATCACTCTCTGCATAGTAATGCAGGTCAGATTTCTTAGCAATGACTGTAGACTAAAAATTAAGCAGTCTGCCTTGGATTCTTGATTGTTTACTCTTTTTCTGTTCTTCTCTCTCTTGGTATACACTAATGCTGGTACAGAAATGTTAAGTCAAGATATGTTGATTGGATATTTTGATGGATTTTCCATGAAGCAAAGGTGATCCTAGAAACTGTCAATTCCAAAGAACAGTGGAGTCACATGTTTATGAAAAAAAATATTATTCTACCTACCAACAACAGCAGTATTGTGGTGTGGCTTTGCAGGGTCCACATAGCTCGTCCAATAAGTGTTCTGTATATGGAAGGTTTGTCTCTTGGACTCAAGTCTAGTCCTCATTTTAGGTACTTCCACCAGATATAAAAACACCATGCATTTGTCCCAACAACTCTGATTCGCTTCAGGGATGTTCATCCAGGGGTGGAATTAACTTCCTGATTTTAACTCTTAAAAACTATTTTGTGTTACCAGAGTAATTAGTAATTAAGTATTGACTAATGCAGTGAGTTCCCTCACTTCCTGTTTTTCTTTAATATACTTGTTAACTGTGAAAGCCCATCAGAGATGTGTGCCTTTTCAAATCTGAAGTGGGGGAGCTCTCATGTTAAGTTCCTTGGTCAGAGTCATACAGTAGGCAAATGGAGGTAGAAGGAATCAAATCATGTAGCCCTGACTACAGTCAGCAGGTCGTTAGCAATGCACAGCCTTAATTCTCTATCCTATCTGCCAGACAACTTTTACGAGAATGGTTCCACTCTCTGTACTGTAATGCTCATATAAATGCACATTATCCATCTTCTAGTTCCAACATTGTACAACACATGTGTTAAACACCATTGTACATGGAATGTCAGGTACATACCAGTTGTCAAATGAAGTAAACAGACAGACACACACACACACACACACACACACACACACACACACACACACACACGCACACGCACATGCACACACGCACACATACGCACACACACACACACATACACACACACACACACACACACGCACACGCACATGCACATGCACACACACACACATAAGCACACACACACACACACACACACACACACACACACACACACACACACACACACACACACAATTTCATGCACATACTCTCTTAGGCTATAGCACTTCATTCTGCCCTGACTGTGACATATGACAGTTGGCTGTTTGTGTGATTGGTATTTGAAATTGCTTTGGTGATTGATCTGCTAATACAAAGCTATTGTACTGTGGGTGGATTGACATATTTTGGTTGATGTAAGACTATACATAGGTGTAATTTGAAGCACTTTTTATTTATGGAATAGCATATAAAAACAATGGTGCAGTCTTACACTGACTATGCACTTAGCAATAAAAAAGTTTGTATGTGTATATTCAAATGACAACCTACCTACTTAACAAACGTGATGCATTTAAAAAAAGCAAACAAAATCTGCTGTCTCTGTCACATACTCTCTACTGCCTGGATGCAGGTTTTTACAGATGAGTCCACCTGCCCTTCCTCACCCAGTGCTATCTAACATTACATTAAGACTAAGTTTTGTTTACAATATGTTTTGATTTTGTAACATCTTCCCGAGTATAGCTGAATACATCAGTATAGGGGGATTTGGAAAGAGATGCTGGCTAAAGATATCCATAGGAAGTTTAGGATAGATTCTAATTGTTTATTTATTTTATTTTATTTATTTATTTATTGCATTTGTTAAGATGAGAGTCCACTGGGCAGAAATTTCCCCCCTTTTGGTGGAGTCACGTCCCGGATAGAAAAGCTCCATTTCATACAAAAAAGTTACAATAACATTTTTTTTCTTAGGTATGAAGACAAGATAAATGTATGTACTGTTTCAAGAAAATTTGGGAGTACATTGTTTTGTAGAAAGATTCCCATGTAGATATACTTATTCCGAACAGGGGTTACAATCCAGATATATTTATTTATATATTGATTAAAGACATATAAATAATATGTATAGTAAAAATATACACAACAGTAAATTATGTTGGTTATTCTCTCCTAAGCAAACATGTATTTTGTGACCTGGTTTGTGAATAGGTGACCAATGGTCAGTTTTGAATTAAAAATGTTGACAGCCTGAATATACATTTAGATTTATAGGAGGTGTGGAAGAGATATAAGATTATTGTGATGAAAGTAGAGTGTTTGAAGTGGGTGAATTTGAATGGGAAGGGAGGAATAAAAGAGAACACCAAAAACTGAGGATGGGGAGACTGGAAAGTGGTAGGTAGAGAGTAGGTAGGTAGGTAGGTAAAACCAGGGTTGTAAGGAAGTGACTTAGCAAGTGTGTGTGCAATGGCAGTGCCCAGAATCCTTGAGGGAATATTTTTAGTTCTATTCTGAGGATTTTAGTGTTTTTTATTTGCCTGAGTTTGAGGGGGGATAGCGCTCCAGATTTTACAGATTTTTAAACAGTACTGAGCATGTACTGAAGAGTTTTTGGATTTGCATAGTACTAGTTGACCAAAGGTGGTGATTTGGCTGGTAAAGTTGTAAGAGATAGTTTAGGCTAGGCCAACATTTTGGTTTGTAGATGAGGTTATATATAACGATTAGTTGTGAGGCTGTTAAGTAGTCATGTTCAGATCAGAGTAGTTGCTTGATGGCCACACAATGGTTGAATTCTGTAGAACATACTAGTAGCGAACTTTGCTGTTCTGGTATAGCACTCTGAGCATATTTTTCAGGAAAATTGTAGGTTCACAAATATAGGCAGACTGAGACTATGTAGTGGTATTGGCAGTTGGAGAGATGATATAGTTTTTTTTTTTTGCATCAAATGAGAGGAAAGGCTTGAATTCATTGAGTGATGTGTCTTTGAGGTCACTGTGGATTTAGGAGTAGTCAGTCCACAAGGATTCTATAGGTGTGAAAGATTGCTTTGTCTTTCACTCTCTCTCTCTCTCTCTTTGTCTCTTTTGCAGGTCATGCATACTGTGACAGAGCATATAAGGGTGCCATCATCAAGATATCAGATTATAGTGGATTGTTTAAGTGAAAGTCATTTATAAATATATTGAAAAGTAAGTAGCCATGAACAGATCCTTAAAGTAGGTTAGGAGGGTGGCCTAATGGTTAAGGTGTTTGCCTTACAAACACAAGGTGCAGGGTTTGAGTCTCACAAGGAATAATTGGCTAGGCTTAAAATGGCTCGCAAGGGCAGTTAGCTTAGTACTGCACTATGCACCTATGCACTATTCCCACCAATACAGGGTGAAAGAAAAAATACACTAGCTAATTGATATGTTGTTGACTATTGGAGAAGCAGCTATCAAACCAGGCAAGAGATGTGGTGTGAAGTCCTAAGGTTAACATTTTTGGATTAATTTTTTTTTTTTTTGTGTGAGACTGTGTCAAATGCTTTGGATATGTCTAGAAATACTGCTGTCACAAAATGACTTAGATCATTACTTTGATGTATGACTTTTGTAAAGCTGAGGAGAGCAGTTAGGTATTGTAGTGGGGGTGTAATCCATATTGTGTTGGTGTGAATGAGTTATTCTGAGTGATAAAAGTGAGCAGTTGTGAATGGATGCACTTCAGAATTATGATGGTTGGGATAGTATAGCTATTGGTCTATAGTTGGTAAAGCCTGTGTATCACCTTTCTTTAGGGGTAAGATGAAGATTTCTTTTCTTTCTTTTTTTTTTTTTTTTGGTTGTAGTTAGTGTGCGTTTAAATGAGAAAACATTGGGTTTGGGTGAGCGAGAGAGCTTGGGAGTGGCACTGTGGTTGAGGAGGTAGTGAGGATATGGAAGGAGATTGCTGTGTGGTTACAATTGGTGCAGGAGATGGAAGAGTAAGAGTGGGTTAGGAGGGACGTTACTTCTTGAGTGAAATGGGTATTACATTGGTCTACAGTGGAGCTGGTAGATGTATATTCGTTTGGTTGCTTAGTGTAACCAGGGTTAGTAGATTGTTTACTGATGACCAAAAGAGCTTTGGAATATTATGAATTGAAGTCTACAGTTTTGAGTAATATGAATTTGTGCCTGATATAAGATATTGTTTGATTTAGTGTCTCAATTTGTTATTTTTTGTAGATTTAATTCAGATTTATGGTGCTTTCAGGCTATCCAGGCTTTGTCCCTTTGTACTATGAGTTACTTGGTTCTCCTTCTTAGCTAAGTGTCTTGGTTTGCTTTACCTGTTTTCCTTAGAGGGCGTAAGCATTGAGTATATTTAGAAAAGTAGAGTTAAAATATGACAGTGTCATCAAGTGACTCTAATCTATGTCAGTTTATTAATTTAAGCCTGGAATGAAACTGTCTTCTTAGAAGAAGGTTAGGATGAGGACATAATGTTCTTTCTCTAACTGCCTCATTGAAGAAGTTATCACTTAAGATGTTTGGGAGGGTGCCAGAGAAGATGATGTCTTTGGGGTATTGGTGACTATCCAATCGATGATGGACTTTATCTCACTATGTTTGTAATGTTTTGTTACAGTGGAGGTAAGCTAGCTGAATCCATAAATGTGCATAGCAACATTGGTGGAGTAGCTGTCTATCACTTGCCAGTCAATATTCCTATCTCTCCATAACATGTTTTGTTTTGGGGGGGGGTACTTGTTGAAGCTCAGTTAAGAAAATCCTAAGATGTGGTAATGTTATTTCTAAGCAATATGTAGACTCCTGTTATACAGATGGTTTTGTGTTAAGTTTTAGTTGGCTTACAAGGATTTCAGCATTTTTTTTATTTGTGGTTTTAGGTTAAGAGAGTTTTTTGTGGGATATGTCAGCTTTCCCATCTCCTTCATGGATGGCCTCATCTTTCATCTCTCTCTCTCTCTCTCTGTGTCTCTCTCCCTCTGTCTGTTTTAGCCACATAGCTTCATAGCTACCAGTTTATTAAGCAGAATAGATAGCCTGTGATGTGCTTACTTTCACTTTTAATTTAGGGGCCTTTTCTTTCTTTTTTCTTCATGTTATTTGTATGAGAGGTGTGCATTTTTCTGTGGTGGATGATCAGTGAACTAAAAAGGTTTAGCAATAATGAGAAGTAATGCTGGGCATTGTTTTCTGGTAAACAACTTGCAGTTAGAGAGGTGGAGTGTTTGTGTTGAGTTGGGTGTGGTAAGTGGTTAGACGGGAAATTAGTATAAGGATCTGGACTAGAAACATTGGTAGTTTTGGCTGGGAGTATATAGTAAGTATTCACTGGTTTGGTAATAGAAAAGAAAAAGACTTTATTAGTGTAGTTGGATTTTTTGAAAAGTGAGTTGTATGTGTTGGGCATTTTTTGTTTTATGTTTACATTTGTTAGATGAATAAATAAGGAAAATTATGAAACAGCTGCATAAAGCACTTTGGAGATCATCTAGAATGAGAATTAATTCCCAGTGATGATATACAAAATTGAAATGCTTTATGTTTACTGTGTATGAAAAATTGATATGTCATTGCAAATGGAGTTCAAGATAGCCATGAAACATCAGCTTTGTAAATTTCTGTTTGCCTACATTGTTCTCACAAATCCCTTCTCAAAAACACTGAGTACACTCTTGCTAATAACCTAGCCAATCCCACCACCATATTGTCCTCAGAGACTTATGCTGACCAATGTTAAATAAATTCAACTGACCCGCCATTAAACATCATATAAAACCCTATATAAAAATGCATGCCCTGGTGTGATCATAATGAAATCTCAAACAAGAAATCTTAGTCCAACCATGACTGCATACAATGGAAGAGGATAAATCAATAAATTTATATATGTATAGATATTTATATATATTCATAGGTTACATTCATAGGTACATTCATAGGTTGCTAATGCCTAGCTAAGATATGTATAGATATGTATCTATTTATATATATATATATATATATATATATATATATATATATATATATATATATATATATATATATATATATATATATATATATATAAAATATATATCTATACGTGTGTGTGTGTGTGTGTGTGTGTGTGTGTGTGTGTGTGTGTGTGTAAGCATTCACTCTAGGCTTTGGTTTCCTCCGATGTTCCAAAAATATGTGGTGGATTGGTTGGAGACAATATGTTGGCAATAGATGTGGGTGGATGTATGTGTGGTATGACATCAGCAGGGCTTGTCCCCAGGTAGTGTGAACACTGACTCTAGGTGATTGTCACTGTTGATGTGATACCCCAACCCTGTTTGTAAAATGGGAGAAAAGGGAGCTAAACTATATTAGTGCAAGATTTTGCCTCTGTACATCCATGCTTGTGAAGGAAAGAGATGACATTCTACAAACTAAGCATAATATCTGAATAAATATTTTGTAACTATTAACACGAATATATAATTTTATACAATGCCAAATTTGGTATACTCAGACTTTGGAGTGTCCTCTGTAATTTTAAAAGGTGTTTTTGAAAAATGACCACTTGAAAAGTATCGTGACAAGTTAATTCCTTCCTCCATGCCTGTTCATCATATTTAAGAATATGTAGACATAAATTACATTTTTGCATTGGGATATTTTAGCTACTTCTTTACATTTGAACACTGCCTGCATTGCAACAACTTTTGTCTATCCCCCCTATTTAATTATCCAGCCCACAACAATTGCATTGTGCTAATTTCAAACTGTATTAACACAGTTTTGCTGCTTAGACATTTATTCTGTTTTTTTCTGTGATCTGTGCTTAGTGTAATACTCTGGGCTGCAGAGATAATAGTAATAGCAAAATATCAGATGGTGCAGCACTGACACTCCAAAGAAATGCTCTTACTTGACTACAGAACTACAATAACTTTTACTCCATCCATTAATTGTACTCATCAGGACTGTGTTCTTTCAGGGTACACAATAGTGCCAATACTTAAGATTCAGTTGATAGAAACTGACAGGGTAGCATGAAATATCTAGTATATTCAGGAGTAATGTAAGTTTCCAAGCATTCTGAAGAAAACTTGTATAAAATGGTGAAGGCCGTAGATGTAAAAAGGATATCTTGTGTTTGAAACTGCAAACATAGGGGTCTGAAATTTTTTTTTTGACATTTACATGAGTATTTTCTACTTTAAGGGGAAAAAATTACTTTGAGTCATATACCATGTTAGGCGTTAGCAAAATATATGTTTCTATAATTGCCTGCTTAAAACTTCTCTGTGTTGCATTTGATAGTGACATATAAATTGAAACGAAATTTCAGCTCAATAGCAATAAAATATGTAAAGCAATTGGTGTTTTAGTTCTCTAACAGTTAAAAAGTAATTACGTCTTGGAAAGACATTTCTTCATTTTTGCCAAAGGAGTTATGAGAATCCATGGCAATAAAAAAGATTCATGAAGCAAAGTTCAGAGTTTTTTTTTAAATATTAACCAAGCTTATTTTCAGTTAATTAAAAGGTAATGCAATGTATGAGATATTATATCATAATCGTGAGTGTTGACATAAACCATGTAATGTGTTTGAATTAAGTGGCATGAAATGGCATACAGATAAGCTCATTCATTAATGGTATGCTTAAAGCAGATAACACTAACTTACAGAATTTTAAAACCCAAGATGGAAACTGAGTTTTCCTAAATTATTAAAGTATATGAAAAAGATTCCATATGAGTAGGGAAGAAATGGGATGTTACAGACATACCAACTATAACTTTATGCAGTTAGTCCAGTTCACAACACAGCATTTAAAACTAAAAATAAAATGAATGGTTCATAATTTGGGATATGCTATTTTGTTACTCGTTTTAAATACTGATTCTACTGAATAGATAGTGTCATGCTATATATGACAATGGTTGAGATTATATAATAAACATTGTTATCCCTTATAATAAACATTGTTATCCCTTGAGCACTTTACTGTATCTTGAGTACTTTATTGCATATTCAGAATTATAGAGAATAAAATACAATAAGCTCAACAACATATGTATATGAGTACATAAATACCACACATGTCTCGGATGTTCATGGGTATATGGGTATAATGACCATAAGCAGAATAGGATGGGAAACTGCATGCAGTAGAAACCTGCTGTATGCCAAACTTATCTTTTTTTAGGTTCCATGTAGCAGTTTATTTTATATAAGGAGCTAAATAAGTTGTCAGTTCTCATCCACATGGACTGTTGTTTTAGTACATTTTGCATACTTTTTTATTTGCTGAAAAAGATCTGCTATGTGAAAGTGCCTCTTCTTGCAGGTGACACCTAGTTTCTGATTTTGTTAAGTGATGGGCTCAAAATCATATAGTATACAAATGTAGACTAAGACAATCAAATCCAGAAAAATGGAACAAACAATTTTGGTAGCAAAAAGCCTTAGTTGTGTAAACTTTTACTGATAGACATCATTCATAAATGAGGAAATGCCTTAAACAAATATTTTAAAGAATGTCTTTCATTAATTCTGATTTTCAAAGTGTAATGCTTAGTTTGTAATGTTCTTCTGTCTAGAAAGAACAGTTTGAGAAATAAGATATTGAACAAATCATTGTAATTTGGCAAACTGAAAATCCCTTCATTTGCGTAAGTCTTTAGCATCCAATTTTAATTCTTTATTTGTAGACTTTTAATATGTCTTCATTCTTAGTACAAAGCTGTCATATTAAACAAGATGTATTTCATATTCATTGTGCAAATATAACAGGTATAATTTCCTATTCATTGTGCAATGTAACAGGTATAATGTCATTTTGATTGTGGAATGTAACAGGTATAATTTCCTGCTCATTGTAGAATGTAACAGGTAAAATTTCCTGTTCATTGTGCAAAGTAGCAGGTATAATTTCACATTCATTGTACAATGTAACAAGGGTAATTTTGCATTCATTGTACAATGTAAGAGGTATAATTTCACATTCATTGTACAATATAACAGGTATAATTTCATGTTCATTGTACAATGTAATAGATGTAATTTCACATTTACTGTACAATGTAACAGGTATAATTTCATGTTCATTGTACAATGTAACACCTATAATTTCATGTTCATTGTACAATGTAAAAGGTGTAATTTCACATTCATTGTACAATGTAACAAGTGTAATTTCACATTCATTGTACAGTGTAACAGCTATAATTTCATGTTCATTGTACAATGTAAGAGGTGTAATTTCACATTCATTGTATAATGTAAGAGATATAATTTCACATTCATTGTACAATTTAACAGGTATAACTTCATGTTCATTGTACAATGTAACAGGTATAATTTCATGTTCATTGTACAATGTAACAGGTATAATTTCCTGTTCATTGTGCAATGTAACAGGTAAAATTTCCTGTTCATTGTGCAATGTAACAGGTATAATTTCACATTCATTGTACAATGTAACAAGTGTAATTTCACATTCACTGTACAATGTAAGAGGTATAATTTCATGTTCATTGTACAATGTAACACGTATAATTTCATGTTCATTGTACAATGTAACAGGATTAATATATGTTCATTGTACAATGTAACAGGTATAATTTAATGTTCATTGTACAATGTAATAGGTGTAATTTCACATTCACTGTACAATATAACAGGTATAATTTCATGTTCATTGTACAATGTAACATGTATAATTTCATGTTAATTGTAGAATGTAACAGGTAAAATTTCATGTTCATTGTACAATGTAATAGATATAATTTCACATTCACTGTACAATGTAACAGGTATAATTTCATGTTCATTGTACAATGTAACACGTATAATTTCATGTTCATTGTACTATGTAAAAGGTGTAATTTCACATTCATTGTACAATGTAACAAGTGTAATTTCACATTCATTGTACAGTGTAACAGCTATAATTTCATGTTCATTGTACAATGTAAGAGGTGTAATTTCACATTCATTGTACAATGTAAGAGATATAATTTCACATTCATTGTACAATTTAAAAGGTATAACTTCATGTTCATTGTACAATGTAACAGGTATAATTTCATGTTCATTGTACAATGTAACATGTATAATTTCATGTTCATTGTACAATGTAACAGGTATAATTTCATGTTCATTGTACAATGTAACAGGTAAAATTTCTTGTTCATTGTGCAATGTAACAGGTTTAATTTCACATTCATTGTACAATGTAACAAGTGTAATTTCACATTCACTGCACAATGTAAGCGGTATAATTTCATGTTCATTGTACAATGTAACATGTATAATTTCATGTTCATTGTACAATGTAACAGGATTATTTCATGTTCATTGTACAATGTAACAGGTATAATTTCATGTTCATTGTACAATGTAATAGGTGTAATTTCACATTCACTGTACAATGTAACAGGTATAATTTCATGTTCATTGTACAATGTAACATGTATAATTTCATGTTAATTGTACAATGTAACATGTATAATTTCATGTTCATTATACAATGTAACAGGTATAATTTCATATTCATTGTACAATTTAACAGGTATAATCTCATGTTCATTGTACAACTGATTCTGTGGTTAGACCTAAAGTTAGGAAGAATGTGGGGGATGTTAGTCTGGATGCCAATCCACAGGTGTCTTTTCCCCTGCCAATTCGACTGGAGAAAGGCCCGAGAAGGGCAAGGTCTATGAGTCGTGGCAGGCAGAAAAGGAAATTCTCAGGGGAGTTTCAACAGAACTGCACTTTGAAAAAGATGTGGAACAGAACAGACAAAACATACTACACAACTATCTGATGTTGCACTCTCACAAGATGATTTCAACTTATTGAGAAAAGGGCTTAGCTTTATACCCAAAACACACAGCAAGTTAACAGATACAATTATTGACTTGAAACTTTATTGCAGGAATGTAATGCTGAAACTCCATTTTGGAGGTTCTGATACTACAGCATATTCAAAGGATGCATTAGTGTTTAAAAAATTAAGTGAGTATACACCTGTACATTATCCACTTGTTGAAGCCTATTTTAGGCTCACAGAAGATGAGATATACAACTATTATAATCGAACCAAATCAGGTAGGATTTTAAGAAAATATGATAATTTAACATACCAAGAGAGGCAGAGTCTTAAGAGACTACAACAGGACCATAGAATCATTATTAGACCTGCTGATAAAGGTGGTTTTATTGTAGTGATGAATACCCTACACTACTATGATTCTATGTCTAGTATGCTGCATGATAAATTTTATAAAGAGACTGAGTTATCAGCAGTAAAAGAAGTCATTTTATATGTACATAACATCCTATCAGACATTTATAAGAGTGGTTTGATTGATCGTGATTTACATGAATACCTTCTAGTGAAAACACCCTTGATTCTAGTTATACATGGCCTGCCGAAATTACATAAGAATGCCAGTGACCCACCCATGAGACCAATTGTCTCTGGCCATGGATGGGTCACTGAGCATATCTCTGTATACAAAGAGAAACATCTGAGGCAAGTACTGAACAAGAATACGTTTGTATTGAGGGACTCCCAACAGTTCTTAATAGAACTATATGATTGTTTTAACTGTAATGGCATCACTGATGAATATATGTTCGTGACCCTTGATATACAATCACTCTTTACGGTCATTCTGAACACGTTAGGACTTACGTTTATTTCTGAATATCTTAAGGAACATAGTGAGTACGACATAGTGAAGATTGATTTATTGGTACACTTCCTGGAACTAGTATTGGAAAACAATTTTTTTGTTTTCAATGACATCATATACAAACAGGTAGATGGCATAGCTATGGGCACTTCTTGTGTCAATAGCTACGCCAACATGTTCCTTGCACATTGGGAACAGCATATCTTGTTCTGTGAGACATTATTTAAAGAACACGTTAAGTTCTATCGACATTTTGTCGATGATGTGTTTGTGATATGGAATGGCACTTTAGAACAACTTCAATTGATGCACACTATCATGAATAATCTAATTGATTGTCTCAAATTTACAATGCAGTTTTCATATAACAGAATTGAATTCCTGGATTTGTATATTGAAAAACTTCCAAATGGTCTTATTAATACAGGAGTGTACAGGAAACCATGTCATGTTAATACCCTGCTCATGAGATCGAGTATGCACCCTCCTTTTGTATTCAGGAATGTTATGGTAGGTCAGGCCATTAGAGCATCAAGGCTAAATCCTTTGGAGGCAGGCTTTGTATCTGAACTAGGGGACCTTAAAAGTAGACTTTTGCAGAGAGGATACAATATTAATGAAACTGATCCTTCTCTGGAACGAGCCTTAGGACTACGCAACACCATAGCTACACCATATTTTGGACGTCACAGTTCCAACACCCAGGTGAATAGGGAGCACGTGTCATCTCATGTTAAGTTTTCAACATATTATTCATCAGATAATAATGAGATTAGAGATATCATCAATAAATATTGGTCCATCATGCATGTTGATCCTAAATTAAGAGACATAGTTGGTGAAACTCCCAGCTTTCTGTACAAGAATAAGAACAATCTTAAAAAGATGCTATGCTATCCTAAGTATAGAATAGTAAACAAAGTAGCAGGACATACTAAACCATGTGGTAGATGTAATTTCTGTCAATTTATTAATGAAGACAGCAACTTTTTACATCCTGATACGCTTGTTACTTATGAAATAAATGTGGAGGCTGACTGCATGACCACTAATGTGGTATATTTGGCCATCTGTCAGACCTGCTCCCACTTTTAATTTGGGAAAACCAACTGATCATTAAGGGACAGAATGAGGGAACACATCTATCACATAAGGAAGGGTTCACCTTATAATGCCCTAGCAAAACACGTCAATCTTGCAGGAAGATCGCACTGTTTTTGTTTTAGAGTACTTGAAACTATAGTTCCAGCAATAAGAGGCGGTGATATTAGGACGCATACAGAGAACAAGGAATGTGACTGGATAGTTCGGCTTAGGGCAGATAAAGGATCTGGCCTTAATGATAGAGCCTCAATAAAACTGAGACTAAGAACACGTAGGAATATTAAATAGATTGTATCTGCTTTCTCCAGTGACATCTGTACTAGTATTTTATCTTATTTTTCTTTCCCCCCTCCTTCAATACTCACTTTCATTCATGACATTTTTCACATAGGTTCGATATTTTTCATGTCATTCCATTTGAAATGTAGTTGACTAGGATTTTTTGTATCCTTAGGATAGGCATTGTTTGAGCATTTAATACTCATTTGATTTGTGATTTCAGGACATATATTTTGTATATTCAACTGGTCATTCATTACATGCATTCTTATTGTATTAACTTGTTTGACCATCAGAGGTGATCATACAATAGAACCAGTTTATGTTCTTTTCATTGTAATTAATTGTTTGACCACTAGAGAATTTAGCTTTTTTCTTTTTCTCCCCCCCCCCCCTTCAACACTCACTTTTATTCATGATATTTCTCATGTAGGTTATATATATTTTTCATGTAATTTCATTTGGAAATGTAGTTGACTGGGATTTCCTGTATTTTCAGGACAGGCATTGTTTGAACATTTAACATCTATTTGATTTGTGATTTTATGATGTATATCCAACTTGTTATTCATTCATTATATGTATCCTCATTGTAATTACTTGTTTGACCACTAGAGGTGATCATACAAAATAATTAGTTTATGTTTTCTTCATTGTAATTACCTGTTTGACCACTAGAGGTGATCACATAAAAGAACCATTTTAAGTTTTTATTTATTTTAACTTAGATCTGAAGAAGCTGTGTTAACAGTGAAAGCATTCATCTTTAAATAAATATTCATTCTTTTTACATAGTTGGTCTTGAGATACTCTTCATTTTTTGGACCTGTTTTGCTCCTGCAACCTCCAACTTGATTTTACTTCTAAGTGCTTTTTAAACTGGGTGACAGGCAGCATTCATCTGGTGTATTCAGTGGTGTGCTGTTTTAGGTATAATTTCATGTTCATTGTACAAAATAACAGGTATAATTTCATGTTCATTGTACAATGTAACACATATAATTCCATGATCATTCTACAATGTAATAGGTGTAATTTCACATTCACTGTACAATGTAACAGGTATAATTTCATGTTCATTGTACAATGTAACACGTATAATTTCATGTTCATTGTACAATGTAAGAGGTGTAATTTCACATTCATTGTACAATGTAAGAGATATCATTTCACATTCATTGTACAATTTAACAGGTATAACTTCATGTTCATTGTACAATGTAACAGGTATAATTTCATGTTCATTGTACAATGTAACAGGTGTAATTTCATATTCACTCTACAACGTAATAGGTATAATTTCATGTGCATTGTACAATGTAACAGGTATAATTTCATGTTCATTGTACAATTTAACATGTATAATTTCATGTTCATTGTACAATGTAACAGGTATAATTTCCTGTTCATTGTACAAAGTAACAGGTAAAATTTCCTGTTCATTGTGCAATGTAACAAGTATAATTTCACATTCATTGTACAATGTAACATGTATAATTTCATGTTTATAGTACAATGTAACAGGATTATTTCATGTTCATTGTACAATGTAACAGGTATAATTTAATGTTCATTGTACAATGTAATAGGTGTAATTTCACATTCACTGTACAATGTAACAGGCATAATTTCATGTTCATTGTACAATGTAACATGTATAACTTCATTTTCATTGTACAATGTAACAGGTATAAATTGATGTTCATTGTACAATGTAACAGGTATAATTTCATGTTCATTGTACAATGTAACATGTATAATTTTATGTTAATTGTACAATGTAACATGTATAATTTCATGTTCATTATACAATGTAACAGGTATAACTTCACATTCATTGTTCAATTTAACAGGTATAATTTCATGTTCATTGTACAATGTAATAGGTGTAATTTCACATTCACTGTACAATGTACAGGTATAATTTCATGTTCATTGTACAATGTAACATTTATAATTTCATGTTCATTGTACAATGTAACAGGTATAATTTCACGTTCATTGTACAATTTAACAGGTATAATTTCATGTTCATTGTACAATGTAACAGGTATAATTTTATGTTCATTGTACAATGTAATAGGTGTAATTTCATATTCACTCTACAATGTAATAGGTATAATTTCATGTTCATTGTACAATGTAACAGGTATAATTTCATGTTCATTGTACAATGTAACATGTATAATTTCATGTTCATTGTGCAATGTAACAGGTACATTTTCCTGTTCATTGTACAATGTAACAGGTAACATTTCCTGTTCATTGTGCAATGTAACAGGTATAATTTCACATTCATTGTACAATGTAAGAAGTGTCATTTCCCATTCATTGTACAATATAACAGGTATAATTTCATGTTCATTGTACAATGTAACACGTATAATTTCATGTTCATTGTACAATGTAAGAGGTGTAATTTCACATTCATTGTATAATGTAACAAGTGTATTTTCACATTCATTATACAGTGTAACAGGTATAATTTCATGTTCATTGTACAATGAAAGAGGTGTAATTTCACATTCATTGTACAATGTAAGAGGTATAATTTCACATTCATTGTACAATTTAACATTTATAATTTCATGTTCATTGTACAATGTAACATGTGTAATTTCATGTTCATTGTACAATGTAATAGGTGTAATTTCACATTCACTGTACAATGTAAGAGGTATAATTTCATGTTCATTGTACAATGTAACACGTATAATTTCATGTTCATTGTACAATGTAAAAGTTATAATTTCATGTTCACTGTACAATGTAACATCTATAATTTCATGTTCATTGTACAATGTAATAGGTGTAGTTTCACATTCACTGTACAATGTAACAGGTATAATTTCATGTTCATTGTACAATGTAACATGTATAATTTCATGTTCATTGTACAATTTAACATGTATAATTTCATGTTCATTTTACAATGTAACAGGAATAATTTCCGTTCACTGTACAGTTTAACAGGCATAATTTCATGTTCATTGTACAATGTAACAGGTATAATTTCATGTTCATTGTACAATGTAACATGTATAATTTCATGTTCATTGTAGAATGTAACAGGTACATCTTCCTGTTCATTGTACAATGTAACAGGTAAAATTTCCTGCTCATTGTGCAGTGTAACAGGTATAATTTCACATTCATTGTACAATGTAAGAAGTGTAATTTCACATTCATTGTACAATATAAGAGGTATAATTTCACATTCATTGTACAATATAACAGGTATAATTTCATGTTCATTTTACAATGTAACACATAGAATTTCATGAGCATTCTACAATGTAATAGGTGTAATTTCACATTCACTGTACAATGTAACAGGTATAATTTCATGTTCATTGTACAATGTAACACGTATAATTTCATGTTCATTGTACAATGTAAGAGGTGTAATTTCACATTCATTATACAATGTAAGAGATATAATTTCACATTCATTTTACAATTTAACAGGTATAACTTCATGTTCATTGTACAATGTAACAGGTATAATTTTATGTTCATTGTACAATGTAACAGGTGTAATTTCATATTCACTCTACAATGTAATAGGTATAGTTTCATGTGCATTGTACAATGTAACAGGTATAATTTCATGTTCATTGTACAATTTAACATGTATAATTTCATGTTCATTGTACAATGTAACAGGTATAATTTCCTGTTCATTGTACAAAGTAACAGGTAAAATTTCCTGTTCATTGTGCAATGCAACAAGTATAATTTCACATTAATTGTACAATGTAACATGTATAATTTCATGTTCATTGTACAATGTAACAGGATTATTTCATGTTCATTGTACAATGTAACAGGTATAATTTAATGTTCATTGTACAATGTAATAGGTGTAATTTCACATTCACTGTACAATGTAACAGGCATAATTTCATGTTCATTGTACAATGTAACATGTATAACTTCATTTTCATTGTACAATGTAACAAGTATAATTTCATGTTCATTGTACAATGTAACAGGTATAATTTCATGTTCATTGCACAGTGTAATAGTTGTAATTTCACATTCACTGTACAATGTAACAGGTATAGTTTCATGTTCATTGTACAATGTAACATGTATAATTTCATGTTAATTGTACAATGTAACATGCATAATTTCATGTTCATTATACAATGTAACAGGTATAATTTCACGTTCATTGTTCAATTTAACAGGTATAATTTCATGTTCATTGTACAATGTAATAGGTGTAATTTCACATTCACTGTACAATGTAACAGGTATAATTTCATGTTCATTGTACAATCTAACATGTATAATTTCATGTTCATTGTACAATGTAACAGGTATAATTTCACGTTCATTGTACAATTTAACAGGTATAATTTCATGTTCATTGTACAATGTAACAGGTATAATTTCGTGTTCATTGTACAATGTACTAGGTGTAATTTCATATTCATTCTACAATGTAATAGGTATAATTTCATGTTCATTGTACAATGTAACAGGTATAATTTCATGTTCATTGTACAATGTAACATGTATAATTTCATGTTCATTGTGCAATGTAACAGGTACATTTTCCTGTTCATTGTACAATGTAACAGGTAACATTTCCTGTTCATTGTGCAATGTAACAGGTATAATTTCACATTCATTGTACAATGTAAGAAGTGTAATTTCCCATTCATTGTACAATATAACAGGTATAATTTCATGTTCATTGTACAATGTAACACGTATAATTTCATGTTCATTGTACAATGTAAGAGGTGTAATTTCACATTCATTGTATAATGTAACAAGTGTAATTTCACATTCATTATACAGTGTAACAGGTATAATTTCATGTTCATTGTACAATGAAAGAGGTGTAATTTCACATTCATTGTACAATGTAAGAGGTATAATTTCACATTCATTGTACAATTTAACATTTATAATTTCATGTTCATTGTACAATGTAACAGGTGTAATTTCATGTTCATTGTACAATGTAATAGGTGTAATTTCACATTCACTGTACAATGTAAGAGGTATAATTTCATGTTCATTGTACAATGTAACACATATAATTTCATGTTCATTGTACAATGTAAAAGTTATAATTTCATGTTCACTGTACAATGTAACATCTATAATTTCATGTTCATTGTACAATGTAATAGGTGTAGTTTCACATTCACTGTACAATGTAACAGGTATAATTTCATGTTCATTGTACAATGTAACATGTATAATTTCATGTTCATTGTACAATTTAACATGTATAATTTCATGTTCATTTTACAATGTAACAGGAATAATTTCACGTTCATTGTACAGTTTAACAGGCATAATTTCATGTTCATTGTACAATGTAACAGGTATAATTTCATGTTCATTGTACAATGTAACATGTATAATTTCATGTTCATTGTAGAATGTAACAGGTACATCTTCCTGTTCATTGTACAATGTAACAGGTAAAATTTCCTGCTCATTGTGCAGTGTAACAGGTATAATTTCACATTCATTGTACAATGTAAGAAGTGTAATTTCACATTCATTGTACAATATAAGAGGTATAATTTCACATTCATTGTACAATATAACAGGTATAATTTCATGTTCATTTTACAATGTAACACATAGAATTTCATGAGCATTCTACAATGTAATAGGTGTAATTTCACATTCACTGTACAATGTAACAGGTATAATTTCATGTTCATTGTACAATGTAACACGTATAATTTCATGTTCATTGTACAATGTAAGAGGTGTAATTTCACATTCATTATACAATGTAAGAGATATAATTTCACATTCATTTTACAATTTAACAGGTATAACTTCATGTTCATTGTACAATGTAACAGGTATAATTTTATGTTCATTGTACAATGTAACAGGTGTAATTTCATATTCACTCTACAATGTAATAGGTATAGTTTCATGTGCATTGTACAATGTAACAGGTATAATTTCATGTTCATTGTACAATTTAACATGTATAATTTCATGTTCATTGTACAATGTAACAGGTATAATTTCCTGTTCATTGTACAAAGTAACAGGTAAAATTTCCTGTTCATTGTGCAATGCAACAAGTATAATTTCACATTAATTGTACAATGTAACATGTATAATTTCATGTTCATTGTACAATGTAACAGGATTATTTCATGTTCATTGTACAATGTAACAGGTATAATTTAATGTTCATTGTACAATGTAATAGGTGTAATTTCACATTCACTGTACAATGTAACAGGCATAATTTCATGTTCATTGTACAATGTAACATGTATAACTTCATTTTCATTGTACAATGTAACAAGTATAATTTCATGTTCATTGTACAATGTAACAGGTATAATTTCATGTTCATTGCACAGTGTAATAGTTGTAATTTCACATTCACTGTACAATGTAACAGGTATAGTTTCATGTTCATTGTACAATGTAACATGTATAATTTCATGTTAATTGTACAATGTAACATGCATAATTTCATGTTCATTATACAATGTAACAGGTATAATTTCACGTTCATTGTTCAATTTAACAGGTATAATTTCATGTTCATTGTACAATGTAATAGGTGTAATTTCACATTCACTGTACAATGTAACAGGTATAATTTCATGTTCATTGTACAATCTAACATGTATAATTTCATGTTCATTGTACAATGTAACAGGTATAATTTCACGTTCATTGTACAATTTAACAGGTATAATTTCATGTTCATTGTACAATGTAATAGGTATAATTTCATGTTCATTGTACATTGTACTAGGTGTAATTTCATATTCACTCTACAATGTAATAGGTATAATTTCATGTTCATTTTACAATGTAACAGGTATAATTTCATGTTCATTGTACAATGTAACATGTATAATTTCATGTTCATTGTGCAATGTAACAGGTACATTTTACTGTTCATTGTACAATGTAACAGGTAACATTTCCTGTTCATTGTGCAATGTAACAGGTATAATTTCACATCCATTGTACAATGTAAGAAGTGTAATTTCACATTCATTGTACAATATAACAGGTATAATTTCATGTTCATTGTACAATATAACACGCATAATTTCATGTTCATTGTACAATGTAAGAGGTGTAATTTCACATTCATTGTATAATGTAACAAGTCTAATTCACATTCATTATACAGTGTAACAGGTATAATTTCATGTTCATTGTACAATGAAAGAGGTGTAATTTCACATTCATTGTACAATGTAAGAGGTATAATTTCACATTCATTGTACAATTTAACATTTATAATTTCATGTTCATTGTACAATGTAACAGGTGTAATTTCATGTTCATTGTACAATGTAATAGGTGTAATTTCACATTCACTGTACAATGTAAGAGGTATAATTTCATGTTCATTGTACAATGTAACACGTATAATTTCATGCTCATTGTACAATGTAAAAGGTATAATTTCATGTTCACTGCACAATGTAACATCTATAATTTCATGTTCATTGTACAATGTAATAGGTGTAGTTTGACATTCACTGTACAATGTAACAGATATAATTTCATGTTCATTGTACAATGTAACATGTATAATTTCATGTTCATTGTACAATGTAACATATAATTTCATGTTCATTGTACAATGTAACAGGTATAATTTCATGTTCATTGTACAATATAACATGTATAATTTCCTGTTCATTTTACAATGTAACATGTATAATTTCATGTTCATTGTACAATATTACAGGTATAATTTCACGTTCATTGTACAATTTAACAGGTATAATTTTATGTTTATTGTACAATGTAACAGGTATAAAATTTCCTGTTCATTGTGCAATGTAACAGGTATAATTTCACATTCATTGTACAATGTTACAAGGGTAATTTCGCATTCATTGTACAATGTAAGAGGTATAATTTCACATTCATTGTACAATGTAACAGGTATAATTTCATGTTCATTGTACAATTTAGCAGGTATAATTTCATGTTCATTGTACAATGTAATAGGTGTAATTTCACATTCACTGTACAATGTAATAGGTATAATTTCATGGTTGCTTTTCAGTGTAATGGGTATAATTTTGTGGTACATTATATGAGAAATCAAGAGTGTCACATATGAAATATGGTTTTACTATGAAACTCCAACTTCCTGAAATTCAACATTTCAAATAAAGTAAAAAACTGAAAACCAAGAGGGTGTTGTCATTTTGCATGTTTCAAGCACCTATCAAATGTATATATGCATATATAGATATATAGATGTATATATATATATATATATATATATATATATATATATATATATATATATATATAGGTTCATAGGTTCATAGGTTTATACTAGGCTATCTGCCCTAAGGCATTTATAAGCCTAGCCCAAAGTTTTGTGGCTTATGCCACCCCTTATGTTAAAAAATACTGTGACCATTAGTTTGTTGTGCCTCTGTCCAGCAGTGACACAGAGATGATTCCCGGGGTAAACCTACGATCTCCCATCCACCGGTCAAGATTTCTCTTGAACAGAGCCAGCGAGGTGCTCTGCCTCACATGAACCGGGATTTTATTCCACAGCATATGGAGTCTCTGGGTGACAAATCTATCCCTCCAGCATGTCATATTTATATCCATGCTAAGGTTTAAGTCGCTTGCTCTAGTGGATCTGGTAGATTTGGATTTTTTGAGGTGGAGCATGTCCATTAATTCAGGTTGGACATGGCCTTATATGTCAGGCACAGGTCACCTCTGAGCAGGCGGTATGCGACTGAATAGAGCTGGAGTTTCTTCAGTCTGGCAGCATATGACAGATTTTGGAGTCCCTTTATCCTTTTGGTGAGGAACTTTTGGGGTCTCTCCAATTGCTGCAGGTGCCGGGTAAGATACATCCCGAATGGGGCATTGTACTCGATCATTGGTCTGATAAGTGAAGAGTACAGGGGAACAATGACCTCACTTGATCTGGATGTGAATCCCTTCATGATCAGGTGGGCAATGTAGAAGGTCTTTCTAACCACTTTAGCAATGTGAGTGTCAAAAGAAAGGCCACTGTCAACCTGGGTCCCCAGGTCCCTGATAACCTCTTCTGTGCTTAATGGATTGCCACCTATATGGTAGCTTGGGGTTACCTTGTTTTTCCCGAAGGGTATGACTATACATTTTTTGGCATTTAACTTCAGGCCAAGGCTCTGGCACCAGTTATCAGTTTCCGTGAGACCCCTCTGAAGTATATCTGCGTCCGATGTACTTTCCACTATGGTGCCCAGTTTGCAGTCATCTGCAAACTTTGCCTACCATAGTCCTCCTATGTTTGCCTGTACTTCTGAGAAGTAGATGCCAAACAACAGGGGGCCAAGGACTAAGCCCTGTGGGACACCACTTGTGACCGGCTTGGAGTCTGACATGGCGCCAGCAACTCTAGCCCTGTGGGTTCTGTCCTTTAGCCAGTTTGCAACCCATCTTGTGACATATGGGTTTACATTTAAGCTGGTAAGTTTCTCTATAATACCCGAGTGGGGTATTGTGTCGAAAGCTTTTGCAAGGTCAAGGTAGGCTGTATGGACTGCCTTTCCCTCATCAATGGCCTTGGTGACTGTTTCGAAGAAGTCGACCAAGTTCAAAAGGCATGATCTGCCCTTGACAAAGCCAAACTGGGTTGGGTCCAATGTCTGCAAATCCCCTATGTCTTTGTTTATGAGTTCCATTATGATCCTCTCCATAGATTTGCGGACCAGGCTTGTTAAGCTTATGGGGCGGTAATTACCAGGGTCCATAGAGGCACCGCCTTTGTGGAGTGGGACCACAGTTGCCGTACGCCACTCCTTGGGCACGTATCCTGTGGTAAGGCTAAGATTAAACAGCTGCCTTATATGCGGGCTTAGTTCCTCATTGAGTTCATGTAGCACACAGCCGGGGACACCATCCGGTCCCATTGATGCTGTGTTTTTAGCTGTAGAGAGAGCAGCTTTTACCTGCACATTTGAGATGCCTGGGAGGCTACACTCCGCTGGGATAGTTATCTCTCCTTTTGGGGGGGAGAGGGGGGTGAAGTTTGCACTGAACCTGTCTGCCAGTATGTTGGCAATGTTTGTGGGTTCAGTGATTTTTGTATCATTTTGGACTAATTCTGCGCATATCTGGGAGTTTCCACCCAGGTTTCTAACATTGCTGAAGAAGGCCTTATGATTGTCTTTTGAATCTATTGCAATTTTTCTCTCAAAGTTGGCCTTGGATGATTTTATGAGTGCTCGTATTTTTTTACTAATAATGATCAAGGGTGTCTTCTCTTTTATGGATTTTGCTCTATCATGTAACAGCTTTCTACTCTTATTGTAAAGTTTGTTTATGGCTGGGGTCCACCAGACTGGGCGTTTGCCCTTGGTGGAAAGAGTCTTGGTTTTATTAGGGATTGCCTGATCCATGCAGTCCTGGAGGTGTTCGTAGAAGGCATTTGTAAGGGCTTCCGCAGCTTGGGTTGTGGTTTCCACTGGCTCAGGGGCCTTGAAGGATACCACACCAGTCTTGAGTAGTGTGAAGTTTGCTTTAGAGAAGTTCTTCACTGTGGTCTTTTTTGTTGGGGGGGGGGGCGGGATGTGGATTTCCAGTGAGATAAGTTTGTGATCTGATCTCACCAATGAGGGATATACTTCCATTGTGGAGCATTTTGTCCCCATGTTTGTGATGATGAGATCTAGTATATTTTCTCCTCTTGTGGGAACGGTGACTAGTTGTTCCATGGCATTTGAATTTATAAACTCCAGGAACCTTTGGGCTAGAAAGTTGGGGCTTGAGTAATGTTCCCAGTCTATATTCGGGTAGTTGAAGTCACCCAATATAATGGTGTTTGGAGATACATTTATACCCTCCAGTGTCTTCAGGAAGGCGTGTGAGGTTCCTGAGTTTGAGAGGGTGGCCTATAGCATGCTACAAATTGTAGAGCAGTTTTGCCTATGGTTAATTGCACCTGGATGGTTTCCGATGCTTCATGCGTTGCCACCAACCTGGAGGTGTGGGTATCCTTGATGAATATGGATACACCCCCTCCTTTTGTGGTGTGGTCCGGGTTTTGGGGCCGGAACCCATGATATGAGGTAAAACCTGATAGTGTGGGGTGCTCTCAGGAGCCTTGAACCAGGTTTCAGTCAAAGCACAGACATCGATGTTCTCCATACTGAGAAGGACCTCGAGTGCATGCATTTTGAGATTTAGACTTCAGGCATTGAGCAGCATTACCCTTAGTTTCTTCCCATTTTTGTTTTCTAGGGTGGTAGGTTTAGAATTTGAGCCTTGCCTAAAAAAAGGCACTATGGGGGTGGCAAGAGCCTTAGCCAATATCCGGAATCCCAGGGGTGACAGGTGCAATCCGTCCCTTGCGAAGCAGCGTGGCTTGTCAAGCATGTCATCCCAGGCAGACAGACACTGGATCCCCTTTGAATGACACCAGAAATTAAGCCAATTGTTAAAGCTGATCATCTTGCCTCTATGTTGTGGCATCATTCTTGGTGAAGGAAGGATACTGCTCAGGGTCAGGGTCATACCTGCCTGGGCTACATAATCAGAGAGCTCCTCTATGTCTCTTTTCATGTAGTCCAGGGAGGTACGTCTCAGGTCGTTCACACCAGCATGGACAATGACTGTGCCATATTTGTACTTACTGTGGAGTGACCCAAGTGCTTGTGTTATGTGGCGGATTCTAGCGCCCGATAGGCAGCTTACTGTGACCCTCTCCTTGTTCAGCCTGTTGAGTGGGACGTCAGTGTGTCTGACTATGGAGTCACCTATGACAAGTATGTTTGGTGTTGTATTTGGCCTTAAGGGCTGTGACTGCTTTGCACACTGATTTTGTGGTTTATGTGTTGCCTGTGGTGTGTCATGAGGTGGCAGTTGCTTGGATGTCTGCTTTGGAGGCCTCTGCTGTTTAGGTAAATTTTTGCTCAGAGCCTCCGAGTATGACTTTGTGTGTTTATGTGTTTGATTCATTGTTGTGATAGCTTTATGTGAGACTGGTTTTGTGGTGTGTGTAGTTGCCTTCTCCTCCTGTCTGGTCTTGCCAGTCCTGAGTTGAGAGAGCTCAGCCTCCAGTTTGGCTAAATAGCTGCATTTCTCGCAAGTATTTGTGTTATGTGGGAGGAGGAGAGGGTTGTCAGTGTACATGAGGCAATTGTAACATTGCCTCAATATTCCCAAATTCACCAACTGGACAGGAGAGGATGCCAGCATCTGGCCCTTCGACATGCTAGAGAAATTTAGAAGTTAGATGTGTAACTGAATAAGAGAGGACTTAGTAAGGAAGTGGGTACTCCTGGGGAGGTTTTGCTAGTGAGGGACTTTGTATAATACCGAAGTGCTAAACCTGAAAAGAAGATGCTTTTAAGACAAGTAAAAGCTTTTAGGAACAAGTGCTGCACTTTTTAGTTAAGGGATATACTGTTTAGATTACTAGTAGAGCAGTTCTAAGGGAAAAAATGAAGAACAGACTTTATGGAGCCAGAAAAATTTAACCTTGTTAAACCAGCGCTGCCCGATGCTGCTCTAGTGGCAACTCCGCACTAATATATATATATATATATATATATATATATATATATATATATATATATATGTACATATACCACCTCCATGCTTCAACCAGGTTGAAGATCTCACTAAGAAGTGAATCATCACTGGAGCAGAACTAGAAATCAAACCGGAAATTATTTTGTGTGGTGAAAAATGTTTGAGCTTTTGCCACTGATCTTTCTTTTTTTCTGTGAGCTAGTAATGCTCATGCAATTTCTCCATGAGTTTTTGCAGGGAATCAACCAAAAAACAAGAATGGAGCCAGCAAATGGTGATCAAAATTATTGTATTGAAATTAAAGCATCACAGCAAATACAGACAACAAACCGGTTTCGGCTGGTAAATTACACAGCCTTCATCAGTGTATTCAAAGCTAATAGTATTTGCTGGCTGTTAAATATACAAACATAGAGTTTCATTGGTGGAAAATTTATAAATATTCATTAAGCCCTGGGGGGAAAAGCCCGCCTAGCTTAATGATCCACTTTTTTTCTTTACTGTTTAGAATATCATGCCAACCAATTTTATTCCTTCGGTCACCCTGAATCACATCAATAATTGTAAACAAAAATATTGCTGATGGGTGTGACAACTGGTGTTTATACAAACATTAGTCATCTTTTTCTGTTTGATATTACTATAATGTTCTGAGATACGTAACCTAATCCACCTTGAGGTTTGTCCAATATAAAATGCACCACATTTGCATGTGGCCATGTAAATAGCCCAATCACTGCTGCAATTGCAAAAATATTTATATCAAAGACCTTTGAGCAATTTTGACTGGAAAATTCCTTGGTAGTACATATATATTTGCAATTTACACAATGACCACAAGGAAAACAACCATACAGACTGTGTCCAGAAATAGTAGTGTGCATTTTATCCCTGACCCTTCTAGCTCCAGTTTTATAATGGTTAAAATAAGATTTCAAGTTTTTACCATTTCTGTATGAAAACATACATTTGTCCGGGATAATCCTAGCAACTTCTGGATCACTCTGCAGGATGTTCCAGTGTCGCTGTACAATCTTAACAAGACCATTGGTGTTCCATCCATAAGTGGTCGTAAGTCTAAGTGATTTTGTTGCTAGGATTTTTTGGTTGATTTACTACTATTGGAGGCCGTGCATTACCCACGCGCAGGAAGAGGTGTTTTTGCTGATTTTTGCAGGGAAGCCATGAAATATGCTTAGAGGTTAACAGGTCTGTAAATATCTGCTTTATACTATACAGTTAGTATTCTAAAACATGTCTGTTGATTGGACAGTGCAATCAATGCATCTTTGATAAATTTGACATTATATATGGGAACAAATTCAGCACCCAAACCAAAAGAAATGAGTAAGGACATGAATCTAATGATAAATGTATACGACATTAAATAGCAACACATAAAATTGCTGATACAGTAGTATGGAATAATGGTATATTTTTAAGTATCCATCTGCCCCTAATGACTTAGCACTAGAGAAATTGAAAACATAGTTAAAAATATTCATAAAGAAATAAATAAATAGAAACCAAAATGATGTAACTCACTTTAATGCATTTGTGGGAAAGGAAACAATAGCAGATAATTAATCCCCAAATGCACCAAAATGAATAATGGAAACAAACATAAAAAATATCAGTACTGAAAGAATCAAAATCATAATGAAACATATATTTAACAAAAACACAGCTACTAAGTCAACTTGAGCCTTTCACCTTCATCTTCATAATTCAATAAAAGATATAAAATACTAAAACAAACCATGCAGCTTAATTTGCTGTATATGATGTTTGAAAGTAACAATGGTAAACTTAAACCTTATATATAGTGCCATAAATGTGAAGAATATATAACTTACTAAGGAAAATATTAGCAAGGGTTGAGTATCCCCCAAAATCAATGGATGTGTATGTTATTAATACTGGATGTGCTTAATGCTTACTTTACCTTCAGATGTTGTGAAGTGTTTAGGAGGATAAAATACTTCAACTAGGACTTGACCTTGGTCATTAGGAATCATTGTTTAGTTGTACTTCCTTTAATTTATGGAGAAAAGATGCAAATTGGCTGAGCTTTTGGAGGGTCATCTCTTCTTCATATATATTTGATTCACCAACGCAAGTGAGAGTAAAAGAAAGCCAAATAGATTTTTTGTTAGCTATTTTGCCAGTTAGTTTTTTTATCTAATGGGTTGGGGCTACTCACAGCCTACACCCCTGATGAAGTATTTTTTGAACTAAGAACATTCTCTCAATTTCCCCTTTTGTCTGATTAATTGATATAGTGTGATTGAAGGATGAATGCACTTTTGGTTTAAGCTTAACAAATGTGTACCAAAGGGGTCAAACTCTGGCCCTTGTTTACTTAATAGGTATATTTCCCATACTTTGCAGACACATCCATTTTAATTGCACTTTGTGCTGATAATATCAAACATGGTCTCATAATTATTAATACGAGCGTTGTAATATGTTTGGCATCACTTAATGATTTATATTTCTGTGTCCAGATAGAGTCGTAGTTTGAAGAGTAGAAATATGTAAGCATGTGACTTGTAAGGGAAAATGAGTTCAGTGCAACATACTACATACACTGCCATGAAGTTGAAAAGTCACTGCATTTAATGACCTTGTTGCAGTTATGCACTACTTCCTTGTCCTTTCAACCATAATCTAAAATCATCTGCCAGTTCATTTATAAACAGTAGTTTAGACTGGGATTCTTTAAGTATGGAAAACTTAAGGTAATGATTGATTTATTTATTACTTTAGTCATGCCTAAAATAGAGGATGGCAGCATTTTGTAGTCTCTGTATTCAGAGGACCTGGCTGGTGATCTGCAGTACACATTTACAAAGTAGACACATGGTCTGAAACATTTAACTAACAGATATCTTTCTTCTGCCTTCATTCAATGTTATTGACATAATAATAATAATAATAATAATAATAATAATAATAATAATAATAATAATAATAATAATAATAATAATAATAACAGTGATGATATTTTGACAGTTAGAGATGGCTGGCAAAATCCATTCATCTGACAGAAAAAAGCTTATGAGTAAATATAATCTGTATGCCTTCCAGCTTTTTAATGTTAGAAATAATATTCAACAAATGGTGTAAACATGAGCACTTGCATGCTTTTTTTAACTTTTCCTGTTGCTGTAGAAGAAATAGTTAGAAAAAGAGGGGATGCAGTATTTCCCATACTTTCATATGAATGCTTGCTTTGACTATGGGTGACCAAGGAAAAATTGTTGGAAACTGCTATACTGAAATCTTGATAATGCTTACCTGAGGAAATGACACTGCTTTTAACTCCATGGGGGTTCTCTTTGTGTTCCCTTCCATTCGTTGCTTAACATTAAGTGTAACACATTTATGCTTAGAAAATAATACTAGTTTGTCAAGCTGATGTTGTAAGGTCTAGTGATTGTGAACAGCTGGATCAGGAAGAGTGGTTTTGCTATCATTTTGAATTTACATCAGTGCAGCTGGATAAATAATAATAATAATAATAATAATCTCTGTCCTCAATAACCTATCCTTCTCACAGTCAGTCACCAACTGGTTTCAGAGTTACCTGTTTGGCCGCCAACAATCCGTTGTATGGCAGAATGACATATCTTCTCCATAGGGGTTCCCCAAGGATCCATCATTGGACCCCTACTTTTCTCTGTTTACACCAATAATCTAGCCTCTGCCACCAAACATGGCACACTCATCCAATACGCAGATGACTCGATCATCATCTGCTCAGCCCAGTCCCTACCCAAACTGCAAAAAGTCACACAGGAAGCCTTTTCCTCTGTTGAAACATGGTTATCCGATGCCCAATTAATACTCAACCCAAACAAAACTAAACTACTCATCTTCCAACCCACCAAACATACTCAAAACAACTCTCACTTTAACATCACAGCAAAAGACAACACCACTATATACCCAACTGAACACACCAAATTGCTAGGAGTGGAAATAGACAATAAACTAAAATTTGACATTCACATATCCATGACCATAAAAAAAGTCCACTAAAAACTAGGAGCATTATACAGAAATAAACAATTTCTCACCAAAGCAGCAAAGATTTCAATAGCAAATTCCCACCTTATCTCCACCCTACTTTATGCCTCTCCAGTATATACCAACCTAAGGCAATGTGATCTAAACAAGCTAGAGACCTGCTACAACAAAACTGCCAAATTCGCCATAGGGGCATCCTACCGTAGTCACCACTGTCTCTCACTTGCTGAACTGGGCTGGCTTGAACTCCCTCACCTCCTTCAGTGGTATCAACTCTCACTTGCCCACAAACTAGTAAACCATCCACTAAATGTCCCATCCCTCCAGAATCTACTCCAACCCTATCGCACCACCAGACCACTAAGATCCAGCAACAAAAATCACTTGCAGATCACTAAAGCCAATAACTCTGCTGGTGAAGCACTATTCTCTTGCGCCATAGCCAAATTATGGAACTCACTCCCACCCACAATTACCTCCATACCATCATGCACCAACTTCAAAACTTTATTAAAAGCGCACCTAAAAACATGCTGGATATGCCCTTGCAACTCCCACTCTAATATCATCCACCCCATCCAACTAATACCTTTCTTTCCACTCCACTAACTAACTTGATTATAGCAAGCTCAGATGCTCATAAGCCTAGTACTTATTATACAGCAGGAACTTCTCATTGTTACATTTGTTAATGCCTGTTATGTACTTCACAGATAAAGATTCTAGTTGTCTACTGATGTACTATGTTCTTCATCTGTAAATATGTTGTAAGTAATTTCTATGTTAAATTGTTAATCGCTATGTAATCCAATGTAACTACTGTCTGTTTATTTTACTGTGGAGCTTTTTTCCCCGGGCCTCCGCTAAAAATGGACCCACGTCCAGTCGGACACTCCCGGTCAACAAATTTAATTAAATAAATAAAATGAATATAATCATGAAGAATGTGAATAAATATAGGCCCAATACTGAGCCCTTCAATCCCCACTCTCAGTACAACTCCAAACATCAGCAGAAGGTTGCAACTCCCAACGGGAATGTTCTTTTGTTGAGACGGTTTCTATTGAATGTTACCATGCAAGATTCATTTTTCTGAGATGAATGCTGTCAAAAGCTCTTCATAAACTCAAGAAAGCAATATTATTTGGCAGTATCATTGGAAGCATGTCAATAAAGGCATCATAAACATGGATCTAAAAAATCCTATTTATCAACTAGGAAACCAGGGTGGACCACTGGACATGCAGTCTCTTTTCTGGGGTGAGCTGCAAGCAATAATTGGTTAAGTGACTTATTCAAGGTCAGACAGTAGGCAAACAAGAGTTTAGAGGAATCAAACCTTGTCCTATTGGAACTACAGCTTGCAACATTAACAGATCTAGCTGATATGGGAGATCTCTCAACTATAAAACCATGTCAGTCCTTAAAAAACATCTGTTACATTTTCTAGAATACCTACACAGATGGTATAGAAAGACAAGTCTTGAACATTCCACAAGTGACATATGTTTGACTAGGTTTCTGGTTCTTGACTGTAAATTCAGGGAGAACAAGCATGGCAATCCCTGGGGTCGGGGTGGCCACTCAAATGCACCATTGTGGTTAATACCTAGTGGAGATTGGGGGTGTGCAATGTGTTGCATGCCTGGGTGCAGGGCTTTGGCTAATGTCTATTCAAAGGTGTAGATAGTAAACTGAAGCCCATTGCATACCATCCTTTGGGATGGTATAAGCTCATGCTGGGATTAGAATTAGGCATTACGTATTGAAAACAAACTATTTAAAGTCAGGGACCTACAGTGCGATAAACGGTATCTTAATTAAAGCATTAAGAAAAAATGAGTCTTAAAAGGACTGAGACTGTTTAAATTTCCAAATGGATTAAAAGCTGGGACTTTAGAAACTGAGGAACTTTTAAATATGTTTGACCATTTTGGTTGTGAATTAGTGTAATTTATTATCACAATTCACAATGTGAATATAAACAAATATTTGGATGAATTCACTTCACTTAATAATGAGATTTTCAATGATTTATTGTTTGATATACATGCTAACAAATATAACAATATTTTTTTAAAAAGTAGAGAATTTTGTCAAGGGTAACCTTGAAAGGAAAAAGAAAAAGATGGCTAAAGATGACAATGAGTACAACAACAAAACAACTTACCCTTTACCTAATGCATATTATAAAGTACATGAATCAGTAAATGGGGACAGTAGTAACCATACTGAATTTGAGTATGACATTGACCAAGATTACAGGTCAGGGAATTTACAGGATACTGATTTGATTGAATATGACAGGAGCTTTTCACTAATAAGAAGATCAGAAAGGGTAGAAAATAGAAACAGACAAAAATGTTTTTTCCACAACCCCATGCTCAAAGAGGGATGGAGGGGGCGAGGATAGTGGTACAACAATTAAATTATTATGACAACTTAATAGTGAATGTACCTGATGAAAGTGAAAGTACGAATAATGGTAAAGTGCTTTGTTACAAATGGTTTAAGATGTTTAATTACACATATTCTGTTGTAGACAAAAACTATTTTTCTCTGATAGAAAAAGGATTCAACTTTCTGCCGTCTCATGGAGTAAATGCAGTAAAAGTTATTACTGAGCTCAAATTATTTACTAGAAGGTTGAATCTAAAGGTATTTTTTAAAGGCCAAACAACTGACAAAGAATAAAACAGTTTAGGGTCGGTTTTAAAATGAAGACTTGTTTTAACCTCCCATTTCACCCCATAGCATCAGCATTTGAAGGGGCTTGTTCAACAGATATATCTTCTTTGTTATATAGTGATAAAACATGAAGAATAACAATTGTAATCTAACAAAGGCTGAGTTTGAACTTATGAAACTGATCCAAAATGATGATGAAATGAGAGTGATAAAATCTGACAAGGGAAGGGGGGTTGTATTATTCAACAAGATGGATTATATACATTGTTTATTGGACATATTTTATGATATGAATAAGTATCATGAGATTTCAAAGAATGAAATTTACATAGCACGTAAGGTTGAATTATTTTCAGAAGAGTCACTGTTTCAAGAAGTTATAAAAGAGGATATTTATGAGTTTTTGAAGTCTGATCAAATCTTAACTTCTGTGTCATTTGGCATACCAAAATTTCATGTGTGTTTGTCTCAGCCCCCATTTAGAGTTATTATTGCTGCACAAAATGGGCCTACATATTCACTGGGGGTATTTATTGATAGGGTATTGAAAAATGTTATGACATCTGCCCATCATTTGCTTAAAAATTCTTGGGATATGTTGTCTAAAATTGATCAAAGGTGGTATAATGAACAGTGTTGTTTTTCAACAATTGATGTCATAGATTTATTTGCATCAATTCCCCAGCAAGAGTTGTTAGAGCTGTTTGAAGAAGCAATATGCAGCCTTACCAATATAGATGAGGTACTAATTAATTTTATCATGATGGCTATGGAGGTCATATTAGACAACAATTATTTTACATTTGAAGGGGTTTATTTCAAGCAATTGAAGGGGGTGGGAATGGGTGCAAGTTGTGCACCTATCTTTGCCAATTTAGTTTTCTATGCCTGAGGGGTCAGGCATGTTTTGAGTTGCGACTTTCCCAAAAAATGGGCAGGTTACTTTCATTTTTTTTGGATGATATTCTTATTATATGGAAGAATAATAATAATAATAATAAGTTGTTTTTGAATTACTTAAATAATATTATCCCATATTTTAAATTTACAGGTATTTTTAATGATGCACATGTAGATTAGTTGGATATCACCTTAACTATAGAAAATTTAGAGGGAAATTCACTACAAAAATATATAGGAAAGAGACCTTTTCTAATAACTGTTTGGATTTTTACAGCTGCCATCCTGGTTACATGAAAAGGAATATATAAAAAGAGCAGCTGGTTAGAGCAGCCTGAATGTGCTCAGAAATAGATTTGTTTGAGACTGAAATGGGGAAGATTAGTGGAATGTTCTTAGAGGGGGGTTACCCTAAGAAATTAGTTAAAGATTTGTGTGAGGAAATGAGACTTGCATGGGGTAATAGATACAAGCCCCTTTAGGGAAGTTGAGTGGAATTAACTATGCTGATAGGGCTCCAAGTGAAAAACAAGACTTTAGCAAGGGGATGGTGATCCCATATGCTTTTAACAGTAGTGAAATTAAGAATATAATATCCAAACATTGGGCAACATTAAAAGGGAACATGTACACTAGAAAACATGTGGGTAATGAACAACAATTCATTCACAATTCAGGGAGGAATTGTAAATCCATTTATGAGCAGTGATTTTAATAGGAATTCAGTGTCAACCAAATGTTTAATATGTTGTGGTGCATGTAGGCAGTGCCAATATATTTTAAATGAAAGTACACTAATTCTTCAAGGGTTACCATTTGGGGTGAATATACGAAAGAGAAATTGTAATACCAAAGGTTTAGTTTATACAGCAATATGTGAAGGGTGTGGACATTATTATGTGGGTAAAACAGAAAGACAATTGAAGAAGAGAATTTATGAACATATGTATGCAGTACAAAAGGCTAATACTAATAATGCATTGTTTAAACACAGTATTGAATGTCCAGACTTCACAAAGTTTAGATTTGGAATTTTGGAGATTGTCCCTATTGACCCGGGGGATGGTGGTGGTGAGAACTTATGCTAGAATTGAAAGAATTTCAATGACAGTTATCGCCCTAGGCATAAATTAGCATATATCTCTATTCTCAATGTTGAAAAAGAGGGCACTGAAATTATGAACAATATGCTGTTTGATAGGTTTTATGGTATCAGTGTCATTGGGCACTGAGTTCAAAAACAAGTGCTTTAACAGTTTATATGGCCATAAAATGGTAGCATGTGTGTAAACTAGCCATTTTTTTTTTGGTTGGGGGGGTTGTTAAAATACTTTTTCAGAGCCAATTTTATTATACATTTGTGTATTTAATAAGAATGTATGGATTTTTTTTACCATATGATTAATTAGACATGTATATATTAAATATGATAGTTTAGGACACCTAATAATGGTTTTATAATTACACTATGTTTTTAAATGGGGTTGGGTTATCATGTTTAATACTTTACACTTCAGTGGCTAATTAATTAGTCGAGTAGACATGGGATAAAAGGAAGTGATTTTTTTAAAATATGGTTGTTCTGATTTTTTAAATATGGTTGTTCTGATGAACTTCCGCTAGTAGTGGTGTGGATCGACAAAAGCGCTTGGCATTTCATGCAGATTTTATGTGGATCATGTGGATGTACAATAAAATAACTTGGATTTTCAACTGGTAGTTGCTGTGTGGTGTATCTAACTCCTTTAAGGGACAGGTCACAAAAGAGGTCTAACTGCTCGTTCTTGGTTTTCCTTGCCTTTTTTTTTTTTTTATTATGGTACACTGTGTGTTTTATTACGTATTGATATTCCCTTATCAGCATTAAGATACTGTGCAAAAAAAAAAAAAAAAAAAACTCATTCTCCTCATCAACCCAAACACAGGTTGGCACTAGTCCAGCAGCAGGTAAACTGAGTTTTGAGACTTCAGGATGAGGCAAAGCCCTGAAAGTAGCTAATGGCCAATTCTTGTGGAGTTAAGAAATTGAAAAATATTTAATGGGATGAGGATCTGAAGATGTTTTCCACAAGCATTCCTCAAAAAATGCATGATCAATGTATAGGATAATAATTTATTTACAGTGTGTTCAGAATTGCTGCATATGAAAATTTGGCACTTTTTCCACATCATTGGGATAAAAACCTGATAACAATATTTGTTTGCACATTGCAGCTAGCATTGAGTAGAGTCTTTTGCTCAGCCTCTGGGCAAGGACTTCATGAACACTATTAGGTCACAGACTTGTTTGACCTAAAATCTTCAAAAATTTTGGAGACCAAGACTTCAGTTATAATGGAGTAACTGACCTATGAGATATCAGAATGCCTTGTATTTCCAAAGTTATGAGAAGTACCATGTGCGGTAAAGTCTTGTATAATACATTTGCTATGTCTTTATGATCTTTTGCAGTCCTGCCATTGCAGATGAACAGATCAGGCATTCTTTTATGGAGTCCCTCATTTCTAACATTTTTGAAGTTTTCATATTCCATGAGTGAGGTAGAATTAAAGGTTTTCCTGTTATCCTGGAATTAGGGATATCTTTATCAATAATTTAGTTGACAAAAACATATACAAAGACCAACATCCTATGCAGCTGACCATCAGTACATCCTGATGATCCAGTCCTTTATGTCTACCCAACTCTCCTGGACTCAGTCTGATATGTTTAAGGCTGACAAGGAGCTTGCACCATTCTTGGTCCATTCTTCATACACTGCCATGGAGGCCTTTTCTATTACTACCCTTTCATCCCTCCACCTGCATTCACAGGTAATGCCCAAGTTGCAGATATTCAATGAGAATATGATGGCATATCTCTTCATCTCTATAACAGATCATTCAGTATACACCCTTCCTCTTGAGGCCATGTCCCAATATACGCCCTTAGCCTGCAGCACAGATTGTACATAGTGAATGCTCAGGTTACGACCCACCAACCCTGAGAATGGAATGCCTCTCTCTCACCACCAGCAGCTCAGTAGCCTGAGACACTAATCAAACTCAAGTTGCCTGGGCAACAGTTAGACCTTTAAACCTGTACCCCACGGTACTACTTATTAGATCTCAAAGACTCAGACCAGCATACAAGATTTTGCTACCTCTGGTAGAAAACAGGACATGATAAAAATTACACAGATTCATTTGAGCATATAGGAAGGGTGAATCTTTACCTTTATTAGATGAACATGACTTCCATAAATGTGCGATGGAGTTCAGGTTGCCTGTTATAACATGATAGCCCTTGTTATTGTTTAGTGCCTACATATATTTATCTTCCATATTGTTTTTTTATTTAGAGACTTAGAAAGAATAACAACTCTAAATTCTTCTGTGGTGTTGTCAGTTTTTACAATTATTTTAGATATTTCATTATTAAATAAGGCACAAGACTGAAATTATGATGTTGCAGAGGCAGTCATCCTCAGGTCTAGTGTTTATTTAATTACCATAGCCTTTAGTATCAGTAATATTAATGGAGTGATCATGCATTCAGGTGAAGCAAAGTTCCTCCATAAGTCTCAAAAAGCAAAACATGGACCAGTAGATGGGAAATCAAAAACTCACCCCAGCTGTAGCACCTATGTCTCTAATGGACAGAGGCAGTTTGTAAGTCATATCCTGACATAAATATACTCCTTAAAATAACTTGTATGGCTCAAAAACTTGAATGATTCACTTAGGATGCATGGCTAAGTTCAAAAACGCCCCAGTCATCAGCTAAACATCTGTAAATCTATGAACCTTGTTTCTCTTATTACTATAGTATCAATACAGTAATGTAACATTCTGAAGATCACTGATTTTTTCTTACATGCTTTCAACATTGCAGGTCAAAATTATTGTCATGTGCCACATTATCCAGATGATATCTGTCTTTATCAATAAGTGAACATCTAATTCTATTCACCAACTTTTTCCCAATTATTAAATCACCTCAATTATTTTTCATTTCCAAATGTCCCAGCATGTTATTGAAGGTTGTCATATTCCTTAATTTTCATATATTGCATAAAGGGGATGGGAGAACATCAACTGCGTTTGTTATAAACATTTTGCAATTAGTGAACACCATACTTTCTTTTATGATTTTCTACATGGCAACTGTTTTTATTGCTTACAAAACGGGTACAGATAGAAGGCTGAGAAAGTAAAAAGAATTTGTTTTCTTACAAGTAAAAGTCACTTTTATTAACAAAATGTAGACATGCATAAACAAAAAATAACATAAAATAACATAGATATTAAATCTGTTTTAAATAAATAAAACAGTTGGTTTGGCTTGTGACTTGTAAGATTATAATCTTGTTTTAACAGCCTTCTGAGCTTCTGCTTTGTGCCTTACTAGACACAACTGCCATGTTCTAATGAGATCATAAAAAATACCTTACTTTGTCACATCTATAATTATAACAAGAAACAAAAATACTGCACAGAAAATGTTTACTACACATAAATCACTGTCCATTCTTCTGTAGCTTTCTACATGTGCATCTTATCAGTGCTTTGCACTTATCAACTGATAGTAATATCATACTCATGGGCATATTAGTTTGGGTAGTACAACTCACAGATACTTAATAGTGAAAATAGAAAGCAGTTTTGTGGACACAACAGTGATGTGGAGGACACTTTAGCATTTGTCTTTGTGAAGTGCTTTGCAGACACTGTGCACACACGTGTGTGCGTGTGTTTGTTATGTGTGCATGTGTGTGTATATGAGTCTATCTGACTGTCAAAATCCCATATTATTGAATCTCACTTTGTCAACACTCAAAATATCAAACTCCCACTTCATCGAAACAGCGGAACAACAAAGATCTTCCCAAGGGTAAGTAACCTGTTGTGCAAGATGGTGAACTTTGCTCTTTTCCCAACTGTAGTGTAATTTCGGAGTTGGTATATATGGTTGGGGGGGGGGGTTGGGTGGGTTAGGTATGGTGCAGTTTGGTTTTGTTTCTTTTTGTGTAAATGGTTACTTAACCTGGGAAGATCTTTGTTGTTCCACTGCTTCGATGAAGTGGGAGTTCAATATTTTGAGTGAGATTCGATAATATGGAACTTTGACGAACTGAGGTAAATCCATGTATATATGTGTATATATATATATCTATATATCTATATATATATAGACACACACACACACACACACATAGACACACACACACACACACACACACACACACACACACACACGTACGCACAGACACACTCAAACGCACACATGCACACACATACGCTCACACACACACACACACACACACACACACACACACACACACACACACACACACACACACACACACACACAGTTATATTCACTGAACTTCACATATCCAAACCTTCTTCTACATGAAACTCCAAGTCCTACCTACATGCTTACTGTCATGTCATATCTTCTTCTTCTTTTGTCTTTTCCCGGTTAGGGGTCGTCACAGCGGATCACCTGTCCGCTCATGATTGGCAGTGGGGTTTTACAGTGTCCAGTTGCCAGCCCGGCACCCAACCTTCCACAAAAGGCACACACAAGCACACACTCACACCTAGGGCCAATTTAGAGTGTCCAATCCACTTACATCATGTCTTTGGGATGTGGGAGGAAACCGGAGCACCCAGAGGAAACCCACGCAACCACAGGGAGGACATGCAGACTCCGCACAGAAGGCAACCCAGCCGAGGATCAAACCGGAAAACCTCTTGCTGTGAGGCGGCAATGCTAACTGCTGCACCACTGCGGCCGCCCTACTGTCATGTCATATGAAGCAGTCATAAATGACTAAACTGTGTTTTCTTACTGTCTGCTGCTGACTAAATCACAGTCTGCTTTTCTAAATTATATCCAAGCAGTATGAATACTGAAAATGCTATCTTTTTATTATAAGTATCCTTTAAATTCTTTAGTTCCCTAAGGTACATGTACATGAGATACAAAAGCCAATGTATATGACGTTTCTTCTTATGTTATCCAATCTACCCCCAAAGATCATTTTGGTTTATGTTGTGCTAATTACTGAATTGAGACACCAGGTATTATCTGAGATCCATAGGGGTTTATGACTAATTCCATGAGTTTGTTTAAAGTGCCCAAGTGGGATATTATATCAAGTGCCTCAGCTAGGTCAAAGTAGGCAACATGCATTGTTATGCTTTCAAGCATTGCCTTGGTAACCTTCACAAAGAATTCCTCCAGATTTAATGGACATGACTCACCTTTGACAAAATGAAACTAGGTTGAGTCTGGTCTCATTGATAATCATTTCTGAGATGCTTCTTTCCATTGCTTTGCATATGAGACTTCTAAGACTAAAAGGTCTTTAGCTCTCAGATCCAAGCATGGGCCACACTTATGCAGAAGATGACCATTGCTGTTCTTTATTTGTAAGGTATGAAGTATTTTCAGATGATATGTTGAATAGTGGCTTCAGTGACCCTGATAGATCATATTTGAGGCTATCTAGGAGGCATCCTGGGATATTACTGGGAACCATCAAAATGCTATTCTTGGACTTAGAGATCACATTTAAGGCCTGCTATCTATTGATAGTTGCTGGGATTGTTTTAGATGGCATTTCCTGGGGGATGGCTGATAGTGAGGGAGGGGATAAAGTTGGAGCTGAGTTTCTCAGCCAGAAGATTTGCTAAAGCTCCTGGTTCTGTGAACATGGCTCCATTAAGCAACAGTCTGTCATGCTTTTGTGTGCTGCCTTTGAGGGCACATACATAGCTAAAGGAGAGGCCTCTTGGTTGCCCTTGGACTGCGACACTATCTTTTCCAAAAAATTTACTTTATTAGACTTAGTCCTCTTAGTTGTCTGTTCAATTTGATGAGAGAGAGTTTTTATCACTTTTGGTGTTACACTTTCTAATTATAGCTATGATGTTTTTCTCTTTTGTTGTGCAACCTGTTTAATTTCAGATTCCAACAGGGTGGATTGTTTTTTAAGTTAGTTTTTCTCTTACTTCTGTTAGGCATAGCTGTCTATATGCAGTCGCTGACCTGGTTATATTGAGCTTGTATTAATAATTCTGCATATGTTGCAGTGTTATGTGGGTTAGAACAGGCTTGTATTTTTTGGCAGGCTATTGCATAATGAATGGTAGTTTACATTGGATTAGGTCCTAACTATGACAGAGTTTATTGGGATTACAGAATTGATTATTCTTTTGAAAAAGACTGCTTTGTGGTCTGACCTTACCAGAGAGGTCATGACACTGGGGGCAAGGGGTGTAGCATTCTCCAATGCTTACAAACCAAGGAAATGTAAACACACTGTAAAAGAGATGAGATGCACGAAACTCCTCCATCCCTCGAAAACACCAAAATAAAACTCCAAGTTGCCAAAATGTAAAACAAACAAAATTTATTAGGTTTAAGCTTCTCCCAAGCTTTTCGTCGGTTACAATACATCAACTTCCTCAGAAAACTGCTAAGAGAAATAAACGCAGAAACAATGTCACTCGATCACTACCCTTTAAAGGCCCGCACATCTTTTCTATAGAAAAATATACTAAATATCATTGAATAGATATAAAAACTCCTCAAAAACATTATATTAATCAGAAAAAGTACCCGACTGATTAAAAACATATAAATATAGTAGATGTTACTTATTTGATGAGCCAGCGTGTTGTTAAATTTAATGAATGTAAATGATGGAATTTTAATGTCACATCATGCAATGAATGCAATAAATCAGAATGAAAATAAAAGTGAAAATAAACCATCAATAACCCCTGGGTACTTTACTCATCTGATGCTACTACCGACTACAAAACAACTGCTACTGAAAGCTACTGTACAATCAAATAAAAAACTCTCCCATTTGTTATTGCATGTATATTTATAATTGAAACTATTATCTATAGTTTACTTGTGTATGTATGCCATAATGAAAATCAATAGGTACAATAGATACTATCTAGTTAAACTCTCATGTTTCAATATACATGATATAGATAATCTGTCACTGATGCCTGGATAATGGCACGCATCCAGTCTAAGTTGCCAAACCAATTCTCTCCCTTCGAGGATTAATGAATCAGCTCGACCCCTGTCATCCGATCGAACTTGGTCGATGGCTAAGAAGGAAAATGAATGTAAAGGATTTTCCATTACATGCCTTGCTAAAACGTTTTCCACCTTACCCTTCCTAATAGCGTATAGATGCTCGTAAAATTTTCTGTCGGTTTTACCATCATAGAAGACTGGGCAGTGGGAACACTTAGCTATGTAGACAACTCCTGTACTAAAACAATTAAACCTACCATGTATTCTGTATTTAGACTTCCTTATAACAAAGGACGACTGCACTGATATGTGCTTATAATAATGGCACATATTGCATTTAGACATGCCAGCTCTTACTTCCAGGGACCTGGCCTTAGATTCCAGGATGTTTTTGAGGTTTTGACCCCTTCTGAAAACTATTTTGGGGTATTCCATACTGTTCTCCCTGAATAACCCCTCCTGCATAATGAAACTCCAGTTTTTTTTGTATGCTATAAATAATGGCCTTCACATCCACATTGTAAGTTAGGATGAAGCTACAAGGATGAAACATCTTAGCTGTTGGATTGAGTGTACAGCTGTCCTCACATGTTTTGAAAGGGTTTAAGATAGGCGCATAAAAACCTGACACCCGCTTTTTATGGACTTCACAAATTACGTCCAAAATCAGACCTGCCGGATAACCTCTTTTGAAGAAAAGACACTCCATGAATTTACATTTGTTATAGAAGTCACTATCTCTAGTCACCATTCTTGCAGCTCTCGCCAATTGGCCCTTTATGATGGATTTCTTCTGGGTAAAAGGGTGACAACTGTTGAACTGCAAGTAACTATTTGAAAAGGTTTCCTTTCGGTGAATTCTAGCTATATAGCAGTTAGAACTTGTATCTTTTGAAAGATCTACATCTAAGTATGAAATCCTGCCCCTTTCCACACTAAAGGTGAACTTCAAAAAGTCAGTGGGAGAGTTAAAATGGTTTAGGAGCTGATCCACTATTTCACCATCCCCTCTTAGGATGATAAAAATATCATCCAGGAATCATGTATACAATAAAACCTTGTCCTGGTATACATGATTTGTGAATACATGTTCCCTTTCCCAGAAAGCCATAACCAAATTGGCCACACTGGCACCACATGGAGATCCCATAGGTACCCCTATTTTTTGTAGGCAATACCTGTTGTTAAAAGTAACGTAATTGCTGGACAAGATATCAGTGGGGTCGTCCTTTGTTATAAGGAAGTCTAAATGCGAAATACATGGTAGGTTCAATTGTTCTAGTACAGGAGTTGTCTACATAGCTAAGTGTTCCCACTGCCCAGTCTTCTATGTCGGTAAAACCAACAGAAAATTACAGGAGTGTATTTATGAGCATCTATACGCTATTAGGAAGGATAAGGTGGAAAACACTTTAGCAAAGCATGTAAAGGAAAATCCTTTACATTAATTTTCCTTTTTAGCCATCAACCAAGTTCGATCGGATGGCAGGGGGGGGAGCTGATTCATTAATCCTCGAAGGGAGAGAATTGGTTTGGCAACTTAGACTGGATGCGTGCCATTATCCAGGCATCAGTGACAGATTATCTATATCATGTATATTGAAACATAAGAGTTTAACTAGATAGTATCTGTTGTACCTATTGATTTTCATTATGGCATACATACACAAGTAAAATATAGATAATAGTTTTAATTATAAATATATATATACAATAACAAATAGGATAGTTTTTTATTTGATTGTACAGTAGCTTTCGGTAGCAGTTGTTTTGTAGTCGGTAGTAGCATCAGATGAGTAAAGTACCCAGGGGTTATTGATGGTTTATTTTCACTTTTATTTTTATCCTGATTTATTGCATTCATTGCATGATGTGACATTAAAATTCCATCATTTACATTTATTAAATTTAATAACATGCTGGCTCATCAAATAAGTAACATCTACTATTGTTATATGTTTTAATCAATCAGGTTCTTTTTCTGATTAATATAATGTTTTTGAGGAGTTTTTATATGTATTCAATGATATTTTGTATATTCTTCTATAGATAAGATGTGCAGGTATTTAAAGGGTAGTGATCGAGTGACGTTGTTTCTGCTTTTATTTCTCTTAGGAGTTTTCTGAGGAAGTTGGTGTATTGTAACCGACGAAAAGCTTGGGAGAAGCTTAAACCTAATAAATTTTGTTAGCTTTACATTTTGGCGACTTGGAGTTTTATTTTAGTGTTCTCGAGGGACGGAGGAGTTTTGTGCATCTCATCTCTTTTACATTCTCCAATGTTTGTTAATACCAGGTCCAATATAATTGTACGTCTGATAGGTGTATGCATTATCTGCTCCAGGGTGTTTGTGTTTACACAGTCTAGGAAAATCTGTGACTGTAACTTTGGGGATGTATAGGATTCCTTATTTATAGAGGGACAGTAAAAGTTCCCCATAATTATGATATTTAGTTGAATGGTGAGAGTCTCCAATAGGTCCAAGTATGAGCTATGGGTTTCATGGAACATAGATGGTGGCCTGTAACATGCCAGAATATGGTATTGGACTTTATCCATGGCATTCTGGAATTGCAGGAACTCCAGTGCATCATTCTGTTTAATCAACCTAGAGGTATGCTTTTAACTGATGTAGATTGAAAGACACCCAGCTTTAGCATCTGGCTGCCTGTAAAGTTGCTATTCTAAGTGTTTGGAAGGCACTGAAGCTTTGAACTGCTGGTGTAATCTCTGTGACTTTAAAACTTGTCTTGCTAAGTACACAAATGTCTGCATTCGATGAGCGATGAGACCTTTGAGGGAGTACCACTTCTTGTTAGACTCCTGGCATTAAGTAGTAACATCTTTAAATTTTCTTGGGTAGACTTTGTTATGTTGAAAGTTTTGTCAATTTGGCATTACCTAAAATGGCTCTGTGGGGAGAATTATGTTTTTGCCAATATTCAATAGTCTAGAAGAGGCAGGTATAAGCAACTAGCAAACGTGCCGACAACACAAGATCGCATCTTCACCATAATATAATAATGACCTGGCAGCAAGGTCACCACCTAAAGATGTTGATAGACTTATTTTTCTTTATCATTATTGTGTAAAATAGGTGTATATTAACTCCACAAGGTGATATTAAAAAAAACAGTGATTTTGAAGATGTTTCTAGGCTGGTGTTTAGGTGAAGCCGAATTTATATACAAAATGTTCATCTGAAATATTATGTGATGTTTGAATATGTTACAATGCTACATTACTTTGTGAGCAATTATATATATATATATATATATATATATATATATATATATATATATATATATATATATATATATGCATATATAAATATATATGTATTTTTTATTTTTAGTGCTTTTGTTTGCAAGAAGTAGACCCTTTATTAGTAATAGAATAGTGGGACATAAGTTGAAGGAATGTAAGACGATGCAGTTTAGCAGCAGTACTAAACCAAGGGGAGACTCTTCAAGGTATCTGGGATTAGGAGAAAGTTGAGGTGATATGATATCTCTAGATGGCTCGATGTTTACAGTTCTCAAACCTTGGCAATTGTTCTGTACAAGAAACCTTACAGGTGAGAGAGCATATTTAAAAAAAGTAGTATGAGGATGGACAGTAAGAAATGAAATCTAGTTTCAGTGAGGCAGAAAAAGTGTCCCATTGAGGAAACCCTGAGCAAATGAGCTTAAGAAGGCTTCATACATCTTTAGTCACAATACAGTTTGAAGGCACTCATTTGTTTTCATTATGCAGAACTGATAAATGAATTCAGGTTGATGAAATGTTTTATATCCTCAAAATGGCTGAAGGCCTAAGGTCAGGGGGTGAGGAGATGACAGTCTGCCACTGTCATTGTTCATTAACAGTTACTTTGGTTATTTACTGCTTGTGGGGGCCATTTGTAGAGCTTCTGTACTTATACAAAAATGAATCTTTCAGTCATGCTCTCGCAGAGTGACAAGAATGGATGAACAGTAGGGGAGAGCAGGCAGGGGGTAAGGCTGGCAAGGCTGGCAACATGGAATATGGACAGGGATGTAGTTACTCCCTTAAGTGGGAGTGCATATTGGTGACAGTAATTTTATGATCTGTCAAGAAGTCTTCTTTTACATATAATTGGCTTCCATTGCACAGGTTTGGCCAGTCAGCTCCATGGATTATATTATGTCAGAATGCTCATTTCAAGTTGCAGCTATTCCTTGGAACTTTTTATTATTTGATCAGGCTGTATTCTACCATGATATTCCTTATTTTTTTTACTAGTAAATGTTTTTTTTCTGCAAATTCATACAGCATAAAAGGTCTTGTATTGTTGCTACATATTACTTTGATCTCCAGCTGTCAGTCAAATTCCTTTCTTCACTATACCACATATATTCTAGTGTCTCTGTTGTGAAATCAATTTACCCGGTTGCTTTTCAAATAAATTTTCTTTGAGAAGCGTTCATACATCAAACGGCTCAGTTCAAATATTGAGGAATACCAATCGCCAGTAGGGATCTCAGTCGAAGATTTACCCATAGGGGATATGATAGATTTGATATTCTGTCTGCTCAAGGGCGAGCAAATAGTCTTGAAAGGATGACTTATTACAATATCAGGGTAAGAACAAAATCGAAAATCATCTACTTGGTACATGTGTCGGATTTAATACCACATATGGTAAACATTAATATGATCAGAAACATTATTAACAAACATTGGGATATTCTACTGGCTAATAATGAAAGGATTCACGAAGTATCTTGGGACCTCGTTGTCTTTCATACAAGCGAGGCCAAAACCCAGAGCTCTTACTTTTCACATTTCAAACATATATGGCAAGTGGGGGACAACCCATAAACAACTGACACTTCATGGTGATGAACTCATTGGTTCATTCCCTTGTAGCCATTGTGGATGCAAATTGTAATGCTTAAATCCGAGTTTTACCAGGTGTACCAGTAGAATTTTTGACATTAAGGTTTTAGTAATTGTAGTAGCGATTGGGTGGTGTACCTGGCCTCTTGTTACTGTGGGGGATTTTATGTTGGACAAACCTCTAGGGCTTTGGGGTTAAGAATGAATGAACACCCGTGGTGATATGAAAAACCATAAGGAGACTAGTGCGCTATATCAACACACATTAAAACATCATAGGCTAGGTTCACCTTTATGGTTATTGACCGCATCTCTGGAGATAGAACCAACAAACAGGGCAGCTGGCATGAGTTGCACTGGATCAAAGAAATATTGGATTACTACATTGGGGTTTATTTCATCCTGGATTGAATGACCATTTATAGGAGAATTTGGTTATTCTTTAACATTAATGTTGAAATTATATCTGGCCTTTTCCAATTAGTGGATTACATCTTTTTAAGTTGTACCCCTTGCTCTTAGGGTTAATGATCATTTAAGCATTTTGGCTGGTATTTGTCATGGGCCCTACTGAGTATACATAGTATATGGACTATGTCCATGTGTAAACAATGACCAATTTGAACCCTGTGGTCATGTAAGCAACATATTTCTTTATTCAGTATCTCAATTAGTTGCACATATTATCATATCTTTATATGTAATTTTGGTTTTAGAATGTGTGCTGATCTTTAATTCAGTTCTTGATTGAAGATTTACAGCATGGATTATTCAGTATGCATATTGGCATACCCACATTTGTTAGTTATATCATACCCACTTCAACCCCCTCCACACATAAGCCTTTGGTTTCCCCATTTTGATACTTAAGCTTGTCTAGGCCTCTTACCCTAAGTACTTGATATCCAACATTTTTGATTACTTTGGTAGATAATTGTTTTAATAGCTGGGTTTATGGCTATACAAATACAGACTGATATAATATGAGTATATGGCTGGATGGATAAGGCCATATTATATCAAATAAGTTGTCCTATCCTATGTCATTATTTTTGGGATGTTTCACCCTTAATTTTCAGGACTGATTTTATTATTATCTAAAGACAAGATTGTGTACGTTGCGCTTTTATGTATTGTAGTGGTTTATCAGTACCAGACTTGTCTTTAGATATGACACTTACGTTATCGTTAGTGGGTTTTGTATATCTGTTTGTTTTGGGTGTACGTTTGGGTATTTGGATATAAACATGATGGATGGATGGAATTCATGAGGTGTCATGCGGTGGATTGACTTTGTCCAGTATATATACAATTACCCTGCATTTTGTATGAGAAAAGTAGCCTGTTTCACAATTTATGAATATTCGCTTGAGCAAATAATTTTGATTGGCTCTGGATAAGTATTTAAATGATGATTAAAATGGAACTTGGTATTTACACGAGAAGAGGCTGTTTGCGAAATTAGTCTGTTATTGACACAAGTATTTAATAAATTTATTGAACTCTGTGCTGCCTTGCTGGTCTATTTGGTGCCAAACAAAGACAACCATGGGAAAATCCAGCATTACCCACACCCAGAAGTGGGTTTTGCATATTACAATGACATTATTTAATAAAAATACTTACTTTTCTTAAATAATGGCATGTATATCTCGTATACCTTCCACAGCTGTCGGTATCCTGGAGCGGTTATTTGATCAGGCTGTATTCTACCATGATATTCCTTATTTTTTTTACTAGTAAATGTTTTTTTTCTGCAAATTCATACAGCATAAAAGGTCTTGTATTGTTGCTACATATTACTTTGATCTCCAGCTGTCAGTCAAATTCCTTTCTTCACTATACCACATATATTCTAGTGTCTCTGTTGTGAAATCAATTTACCCGGTTGTCTTATGATACAAAATGAAGATTTCTCACTGTCAGAGTCATGCTTTTGAGAAGCCACAAAAGTCCATTACAATGTATGTGATACCATACTAGAATTCAATTATTTATTTAGCTTTTATAAAAATTAAAGAAAAATATTTCACATCTTCTGAATATTGTTATATCAGCTCCTGGCATTTTTATTTAAATTGTATATATTTATTTAACCATTGTTCCACAGCCCTTTCTAATTCCATATAACTTATGTCCCAGATAAAACCAAGCTGACATAAGTAGTTTACACATCTCAAATATCCAGAATCTATCCTAAAGAAATTTCTCACAATGTTATCCAGGATGTATAATTATATTGAAACAGAAGGACTTTCAAGAAGTTGGCAACCCCTTTTAGGACTTCCTTTTTGGATGCTAAAAATTAAAACATTGTCACAATACCAATCGCATGTCACTGCCAGCCCCAAATATAAATCTGGCTCTTAGTAATCTTACTGTTGTATCTAATTCTTACAATATCCAAACTTCTATATGTGAAACAGATTTAATAATCCCATAAAAAGGGGGGAAACAACTTAAATAAAATGTAAAGAATAATAGTGAAGTATGAGGAAAACAGACAATAAAAATTTTCATGAAAGTCTTATCGTTAATATATATATATATATATATATATATATATATATATATATATATGTATATACACACACACACACACACACACACACACAGACACTGATATATTGCAGTAAGATGAATGAAGAAATGTATTAAAAAATAAAATCAAACCATTTCATTTAATAGGTTTGCATAGCTACAACATGAAAGTAAAGTCACACCTTACTTAACATGACTTTTTTATTATTTGCACCCAAACCAATTTCAGGAAATGTTACCTAAAAGTTATTTTATTACAGAAGAAGTTAGTATGCATTCAGTGGCTCCATAATGAGTTAGATTTAAATGATTCCACTGGACCGATGCTTAGTAAGAAAAGACTCCCTTCCCCATGTTTAAGGTGTATTAAGTATTTCAAGTGATAATGTAGTACTGATGATTACCGAGGGCTCATAAGTGACACAAAATAGTTATTCAGCCTGATCTTCTTCATGGGAGGGCTTTTGCTTCTTAGTTTTTTTTTCAAAAGTAGCTAAGAGCATAATTTACTCTCATCTTAAAAGGCAACCACACAAGCAATGGTTTCTATTGAAAGATACTATCAAATGCAACTATTTGAATGTGTTTTCCTTTTCTTCTATTTACACATTCATTCCAGTTAGTGTGAGTATTTCTTCAGTATGGTAAGAAAGGTGCTGTAACCCAGCGATGCTAATCTGGGAAGTGCTGAGTAAGGCACTAATAACTACTTCCCAGATTAGCATTGCTGCTACACAGCAACGCCTTTCTTACCATATTGAAGAAATGAAACACACGCATTCCATAACACCCTTTAGTTTATTACACACACATTCCATAACACCCTTTAATTTATTACACACACATTCCATAACACCCTTTATTACACACGCATTCCATAACACCCTTTAATTTATTACACACGCATTCCATAACACACTTTAATTTATTACACACGCATTCCATAACACCCTTTAATTTATTACATGCACATTCCATAACACCCTTTAATTTATTACACACGTATTCCATAACACCCTTTAATTTATTAATAGCTTGCCTGCTGCATACTTGTCATTATTTTGCTTCTTATGAAAAATACTGTCAGCTGCAAATCTTTTAATGAACCCTAGCATTGTACCATGCATAAGTGCATCTTAATCCGGTTTAGGGATTTTATATTTAGATCTCATTTATATTAGGGATTTTGGGATTCACTGCCCACCATTCTAAGATGGAACCTCATATGCTTGTGTTCATCAAGGCACAAATCTCATTCTTAAATCTCCATTGATTAATTTTAATCCAATTGATAAAGACTATTTCAATGATTATGACTACATTCTGATGATAATGTTACCAAAACATTGCTCACTTTCTGTCTGCTCTGATACAGATGAAGATTGGCACTGTAGTTTATTGCCCAAAGTTTGCAGTGCCTCAGTGTAATGATATTATATAAAAAGCATGTAGATGACCGCTGCTGGCATGTAAAAATGCCACTTTTCTTTTTTCGTGCTTTTGGCTGCTTTTGCATGGATTTTACATAGTGTTACTGTAACTTTCAATTATCTTTTCACTAGTCATTTATAGAATTTTTAAATGCGACATAATAAATCATTATTTTAAAGAGGAATCACCATTAGTCTTCAATATCATCAGGATTTTACAGGTGGATACTTTTTTTTCTCTCAGCTACCTGTTATTCTGATTGATACACTAAGCTTGCAATAATGTCCAACAGAGTATGTGTTCCTGTGTTAATAACGCACAGCCAGGGGTGTTCTGATGCCTGACACCACAGGCAGAGGGGCTCTATATCTTTAGAAGGGCATTATTTGAAGAGTAACACAAAACCTGGACTGCATTATTGGGCTTAGAGAATGAGTTATCTCTTAAATTGTTTTGTATTTGTTTTGTTTAAAAAAAAAAAAAAAAAAAATATATATATATATATATATATATATATATATATATATATATATGTTTGTGTGTGTGTGTGTGTATATGTATGTGTGTATATATATATATATATATATATATATATATATATATATATATATATATATATATATATTTTTTTTTTTTTATGTAAAATAGCTGTTCTCCTAATGCTCCAAACTTAGTGTAGTACATGTAAATGTTGTTGGAGACAGTATTTTACTCTCAAAATATCAGTTTGGTAATTATTTAAGCAATAACCCATGCCTGGGTATGGATAATGCTGGATTTACTCACGGTTGGTGTGGTTTGGTCACAAGGGCGAAGCCAGAGTGGCCAAACAAAGACAACCATGGGAAAATCCAGCATTACCCACACCCAGAAGTGGGTTTTTGCTATTATACAATGACATTATTTAATAAAAAAATACTTACTTTTCTTAAATAATGGCATTGTATAATGCCTCCGTGCTGCCCTTCCACAGCTGTCCAGTATCCTGGAGCAGTTCTGATGTACTGTGCATTCGTATGCTTTGCAGTACATCAGAGCTGTGTGTAGAGGAAGCAACGGAGAAAGTAAGATCACCGTTGCTTTTTAAAAGTTGTCTCGCTATGTTAAACGAGTTTAACATCATGAGATATCTTTAAAAAAAGTAATGGAGAAAGGAAGATCTCGGTTCCCTTTTTTAAAGCTGTTTCGCTGTGTTAAATGAATTTAACATAGCAAGACAGCTTTAAAAAAAGCAACGGAGAAAGGAAGATCTGTGTTGCTTTTTTTAAGATGTCTCGCTATGTTAAACATACACACATACATACACATTCATTTAGAAGCAATGTAGCTTTAAAAAGACATGATTAAAGTTAATTAATAATGCCAGGCATTAAAAGTTTCTTAGCTCCTTACCTCTCAACTCTCCAGATTTTCAAAGAATTACATTTTTATTTTGGGTTTGTTCCTCATACTATTTTTTGGTTTGCTCACAAATTATTGGGGGTTGATGCCAATAAATAATGACATATATTTGTGTCTCAGGCTTCATTTTCTTCAGAAAAATTAATGCTAAAACATATCTTGATATTCAAGCAACTAAGTTTGTAAGTGCAATATTTAAAATCTCCCCATTATTTTAGCCTTTATGCAGGTATGTTGAGCTAATGCATACCTCTTATCTGCTCCTGCTGCTATTGCGTAATTGGTGAGTGTCGCTCTGTCCCCTTCTTTCTGTCATGCACCTACACAAACTTCCGCTTTCATACGTGCCAGGCATGCAGACCCTCAGACATCATGCAGACCCTCAGACATAAATAGAAACACACACACAATTTTTTTTTTTTTAAATAAGCAGTTACTTTTATTTTACGCTTGCTAAACAGCAAACATGCTATTTAGTGAGCTTAGAACAATCCCTAGAACAATCGCTTGATCAGTCTCACTCTCACTTTCATACACGCATACATACACATATACACACACACTTTTCATATTTTTTTTTATGCATTCTCTACTTATTTCACTTTTATGCTTGCTAAACAGAAAAAAGCACAGCTTAGAGAGCGTAAAATAATGGTGACTGCTAGCTTCCTTACTGCCCAAGGTTCATGGCATCTTAATATTCTGCCGTGAAGTGGTGGACTCATTTCTTGGTATGCATTACCTGTAGATTAACACCTTGCCAGATAACGTTCATTCTCCTATCAGGGTGCTGATATACTGTCTGCCCATTCAATAATGCCTGTTAGTTCTGATCATTTTTATAAAGTTTAAAAATTGTTGAAAGGCAATGCTCTGCTTTCTGCTAGACTTTCATCATTAAAAATAGAGCAAGGAAATATAGAAAACAATATAGAATGGAGAAAACTGCTTTTTAAAAATAATTTTATAAACACCCAGCTCTAGTGCCATGGTGAGATAAAGCTATGACTGTGGGCCTGGTAATCTGAGTCTGTTTAGCAACTTGAGAACTTAAAGAACTAGCAGAGACAATGGGTGTTCCCATTTTGTTAGTAAGTGCTGCAGCATTCTATTACAGAAAGGGGGTATGCTCAGGAATCAGGGTAGTGGATCAAAGTATGGTTTAACAAACCAGTGATGAGCAGTAGCCTTCATTCAGTAAGTACACAGGAGCATGCACTAACGTAAAGTAAGTCACCGTGACCTCATAATTATGCAAAGCACAGTTTCTCCCATTGAGGGAAGGGGACAGGCTAGTAAGTAACATTAGTTAAATGAGGTGAGGACACAAGCAGCCCTCATGACTGCCTGAATGACCCCCTCCCCCTGATGTCTCTCATACTAGTGTATGGGTGGATCCCCAGCATTGTGGACTGAATAGGCTCAAGACCAATTGGAGAAGGTACTGGAATTAAAATACATTTTGAGAGGGCTTGTTGATTTGAGAAAATGTAGTAGCTCATTGACAGCCCTTCAGTGTTGAGCTGTTGGACATGCTCCACTTAAAGAAATCCCAATCCCTCCGAGCTACACACTCTAGGGACCTAAACCTTGTCACCACAATAAACAGAACATGCCGGAGGGATAGATTCCTGTCCCAGAGAATTCTCATACTCTGCAATAAACTACCTATCTATATCAAACAAAGCTCCTCATTAGCACTCTTCAAGAAAAATCTTGATAATCAGATGGGAAATAGAAAATTCACCCCGGGGATCACGTCTGTGGCTGTGCTCAACAGTGGCACAGGAAAATAATTTTCTTGGGTGGCAAAATCCAGGGTACCTTTTTGGCTGGGCTTGTATAGGCCCCAGGGCCGATAGCCTAGTATCTACCTATGAACCTATGAACCTATAAATGTTAAAGTACATGAGAGTTTTTGGGTGGGAGGCATTTTCTTTATTACTCGTTGAATGAATTGAGATATTTAGTAATGTTTGGGTTAGCCACTCAGTGGTGTAAATACTGGCTCAAGTAGATTTGGACACATAGAATAATGTTGTTGTGACACCCCAACCCTAATTAACAATCGGAAAAAAGGTTGATGATGAACAGTCACTTTTTGGAATATGCATATTTAACCACATTTGATGTACTTTAGCTGCAGTGCAATCCAGTGTACAGCAGTGGCCAATATTTTTCAGAAGTAGGTAAATGATGGAAATACTGTGGCACACTGTCCTGACACTCTGAAAAGCAGTTATCATTCCTCACAACTGTACAGATTTTCACAGAATGTCCAGATTTTTGCCTCAAATTTTGGCCTGTTACTCATAAAACTGTGATGCTCTGGCAAATCCTTGCAAAATCTTTGAGGACTGAAGTCCAAAAATAATGACAGATATATCAGACTTAGACTTCATACCCTTCAGAATATTCATGCTAATGCAAAGGCTGTTATTCTATCAACTTTCTAAGTTTGTAATAGCAATTTTTACAAATTGCCCCTATTTTGGGCCTTTGCCCCCATTATTTATGGCTTTGAACAGATATGTTGCTCTAAGAGATTGAGAGTTATGATCAGTTTCAATGTGGAAGATATGAAGGAATACAAAAAAAAAACAAACTTTCAAATAGGTTTTCTGGGTCTGTTGATGTAGTTTTTTGTGGTAAATGAAAAACATTCAGTGAAGTCACAGAGTATTTCATTCGGATGAGGGTATTTTTCTGTGATTAGATAATCAGGCTGTCATTATGTTTCAGAAAGTATTCACCATCAAAACTGAATGTGTCATACTATCTCTGCCACTAGTTACCTTCATTGTTCATGCGCATCATTAAGATATACAGTCATTATAAAACTTTGTAGACTGCTACCATGAGGACTCAGTATTTATAGGTAATTGTTCATGCATTTGTCTAACTGAATAGTGCTTCATCGACGTCTTCTTCAGATTTTACTTTTTCATGCACACTGATTACTTATTTGTTTATTTATTTATTTATTACAGTGCCCCAAGCAGCCCATTTGTTTCTCCAGGGCCAGAGGCTTGTAGCTATTAATATTATCCAAAAACGAAATAAGATAGAAAACTCACTTTATTTTTAACCAAAAAACAAAACTTTTGGGAGTATTCCTTCCTCAGTGTTAATAAATGTATGATGCTAATTAACACTAAGGAAGGGATACTTCTGAAAGCTTTGTTTTTTGGTTAAAAATAAAGTGAGTTTTCTATCTTATTTCTCTCCTATTTCGTTTTTGGATGTTATAGTGGCTCTGAATAGAGAAGATTAAAACTGTGGTTGGAATATATATGTTTATCAGCTATTAATATTATCCCAGTGCACTTGTTAATAATGGCTTCAGGACTATGTGAGCAATGGGCATTAGTGAGGGCATGTTACTAACTTCTGTGGGCGAAGTACCTTGTCAAGACCGACCTGCTACCATTGAAACTAATGTTTCCATTAGATCTTCCCTAACCCCTGAGAATTCTATAATGGACGTGTGCCTCTGTGTGAATTCTATATTGGATGTGTGCCTCTGTGTGAATTCTATAATGGAAGTGTGCCTCTGACCACATGTCCTCCTCGTACTAGTGTTGAAAAAAATGTGAGATTACTAAGATATGTAATGCCACCATTCCTCCTATGCCAGTTCCAGCAGGTGCCCAAGCCATTATTGAAACTAGTGTACCCTAGGTTGCTGGAGGACAGTATCTCTCTATGCCAAAACATATTATTATTATTATTATTATTATTATTATTATTATTATTATTATTATAACATGCATTTATGTTTATTTATATTTAAGTGCAACAATGTAAGCCACATTAATCCAAACTTATTTTGACAGATATTTTGAATAACTACAACACAAACTGAGAGATGTAAATATTACCAATGTCTGTGAGGAAATGTAACTGTATTAATCATTTCAGTTTTACCAACAGAATGTTATCAGTGCCTTAAAGGAAATATGTAGTCTCCATTTTTCTGTTCTTTTTTAGTCACAGCCATAGAAACCAGTAATGTGCAGAGGTTATTTCTGCCTTTACAGTTTTCTATATTTTCATTTTTCTTATTCATAATAAGAAGTACCCTCTTAAATTTGCAAATAAGTAGCAATGGTTTTAATTTCCTCATTGATTTGACAACAAAGAGCCTTGGTAACTCACAATATACTGAGATCCATGTTTGCAACTTATGAAGTATTTTATTTTTGCATTTTCTTTCCATTATGTAGAAAGACAACCATATCATAATATGAATGTATTATTTATTTATTTTGGTTTGTTTGTTTTTCGGTGTTTTATGTGGTACATTGTTCAGTATTCTGATATGGTAAAACATAGACAGGTCCATAGGTTTAGTGAGCAAACTCAAGACCCACTGGTAAAACTGGAGCTTGCCGTGCCAGATCCAAGTCCAAGTCGTCACCTGTCTCATTCTTAAATTTATGATTCAATGGGTGGAAATTAATTGAGAAGGGAGTTTATGCATTATGTATGTAAGACTTACAGATATAAAGGCACATTTCAATGTATGATGCTAATTTTTATTGAGACTATCTGTCCTTGTAGCCCAGAAACCAGAGTGATATCAGTGCAATGTGCTTAAATACAAATATTGTTCCCTTAAATGTAACAGGATGAAAGACCTTATCTGCTGTTTATCTATTTATTTAGTTTCTATGGCCAATTTGCAAATACATGTCAGAATTTGTTTATTCAGATGGTGTATCAGGCATAAATTTGAGACATTTGTGACTGACCGTACAATACATAATCAGAAATGTGTAATTTTTTTAAGGGTAATAGTATCATACAGAATTCACTTTCGATTGAGATGTAGTGATCTCCAAATTAATATATATATTATACAGCATTGCTACTGTTTTGCTGTTACTTTGATACATAGCGATTGTACATATTTCCTTCCAGGGTGTCAGAATGTTTCAGTCAGTCATTCAGTTGGTAGGTCTGTCTGTCTATCTACCTATGTGTTATAAGTAAAGTGAACATAGCAAATCTATCAATTCACAACCCCTTTTCCCATTTTCCACATGGGGTCAGGGTGTCACATCAACAGTGACAATCGTCTAGAGCTATGGTTTACATTACTGGGTGACTAGCCCTGCTGCAGTTCTTCTTCCATAACAACAAATGATATGATTATTTTTTAAAGTTTACTTTTGTGTAACTCCTAAGGTAATCCTAGCTTCTGTAAGCAGCAACAGTGACATTCTTACTTGTATCCTCACTCAGAAAGTCTCTTCGCCAGTAGCAAGGGGCTGTGACCCTGGGATAGTGGGGTTAAACTGACCACAAGATGGAAAACATAATTGGAGGCATAGTATGGGTTCAAGAATGCACTGGGATAAACCACATAATGCAACTGCACAAGTGCAATTTATTACATCTGAATTTGGAAAAAAGTTATTTTTCTTTGCTGCTGCTAAAATGAACACAGTAGACAGGTAGCAGTTTAGTACAGTGTCTATTACCATTATGTTACTTAAAATATTTCAGTTTACTACTACACTGTAGACTTACATGAAACAGATATCTGCTACGGCAGTTCTCGAGACAATTTTTGTTTTTAATAAGTATAATGTGCATTTGGATCCAAAAGGCAGTCTCTCAAAAGCAACATTTTATTGTTTACTCATTTTAGAAGCAGTTCCATTAAGGTGAAAATAGATGTATTTATTTATTTTGTTTCATTCCATAGCCTGTGAAAATCTGAAAAAAAACATTTATTTCTTTTGTTTCATTCCATAGTCTGTGAAAATCCATGTTCTCCTGTGTTTCAATCAGTAGTTGTGAAGTTCATTCATTTAATAGTACACCAATGAAAATTCTATTGCTTTTTTACAGGTTAACTATTCATGTAAAACATACTTTGACTAGCTTGTCTTTGATACAGGAAAGTAATTTTTCATGGCATTCTTTTCAATATGACTAATGAGATTTTTACTGTCATTTCTCCGGATTGCATGGTTAATAAAGTACACTTAAATGCTTAACACATAGTTTACTTAAAACTCCTAGCTGTTCTAGTATTTGGTTCTTTGAAGGAAGTCTGCATTAATTTGAGTTATAGCTTCCATAGTGAAATCAATCCTGCATATGTCAATAAGACAGCAAGCCCCTGAAAGTTTTAAAACAATGTATTTAGGGCTGATAACAAACAAGACTGAACTGAAGTATAGATATCAGTTACGTGGTCAGGCAGTAATGCATGCAAAGTGATGCAGAACGATATACCTGAAGAAATTAAATAGCTTGTGCCGTAGGATTATCAAACACTTACCTTACTAGCGCAGTTTGATCTGCAATAGATAGATGTGCAGTTTATGGTTAATTATAAATATCATGTTCAGCATCATGCTGCAATGTAATACGATTTTTAGAGTATCGCAGTTTATACAGCTTACATATGGAAAACTCAACATCACATTCAAGGTTATAGATGAAACAGAGCAATGCTGTTTTTCCTCATTTCTAAGAAAGCAACAGAATTAATAACCTTCCTAGATTTAATAAACTTATTTTTCATATAAAACCATATATATATATATATATATATATATATATATATATATATATATATATATATATATATAAGAAATGAACTTCGTGACATTAACAGCATTCAAAAAATAGTAAATCACACCAACAGCTCTTGTAGTACTTTAGCGCTTTTGTCTTATATATGTATATATATATATACACACACACACACACACACACACACACACACACACACACACACACACACACACACACAGAAAGAGAGACACAGACAGGGATAGATACATTTATATCTAATTGACTGGTAGCTTGTTAATAACATTTAAATGCCATACTGTTGATACAGGATGCTTTCATATCACAAGCAGCCTTACAGTTTCTGGAGGTATCAGTATTTACACCTATATGATGGAAAACATGCTTATAACACTTAAATATCAGAAATGTCAACTATCAGTACTCCATCATTTTCTTGGGTACATTTCTCACAATTGCAACAGAGACCCAGATATTCTATGTATTGAAGTAGCACAACTGTAGGCGTCATACAGGTTTATATGAGGCATATTTTTAGTTCATGATGTCCTTTCTCTTCGTATCTTTGTAGTCAGTATTACTGCTTGATTATTTCCTGTATGTCATCTAGCTTAAATTCATTGCTGGGAGCACATACATGAATACATTTATATGAGATCGGCGAATCATGCAGGATAGGATTGCAGTGTTGCAGTTTCCTGCCACTGATGCAGTTGCATATGCTGTAGCATGTTAATGTATTATTTTTGACTTATTATGCGGTATATAGTAAAGGCTGCACACGGCTTAGTTGATCTGACTTGCTCCACTGTCAATGTAGAGGGTAGTTTGTAAAGTTTTGCCCTCCTTTGTCATTAAAGAAGGCAAAGATGTCACCTGAGTACTTTACAGATTACTAGATCTGTCACTTCTGGGATCTTCACCAGACTTCATCGTTTGCTTCACTTTGTGCTAGGTGCAGTATGTTAGGTTGTCAGCCTAAGTTTCTGTGGTCAAATTCCAGGCTGGCATTGGCTTCAAACAAAAATACTTTACCATGGCTTAATAATGTATTACTTAGCATATACAATGATCTAAATCAGACGTGGTAGTTTAAAAAAGTTCACAGGTACTTAAATCACCCACGGTACAGCTGCCTGTTATTTTCTTACCTTCTGCCCATCTGTGTTCACCCAAGTATACCATAGTGTTTATGCACTGTGTAAGTCTCCAGCTTGTGCTTTTTAATGCATATTAGACCTATGCAGTCAAGTAATGTGGTTATAAACACTATTCAGCATCTACTGCCCATGTGAGTCTATTGCTAATATATTTATATTCAGTAAAAAATGGATGCTAAATAGAATAGGTGCTATAGAAGAGGAAGGGAATGAAACATTTGCATTTATATGGTTAGGTATAGAATAAGTACGTATGATTTTAGAGAATATTAAAACAATTGCAATGAACGGACTCAATAGCTGCACTGTTATAAACCCTAGGCATTATTCTGTAAATTATTTCATTGTACCCAAGAAGGTCTTGGGAGTATTATTTAGGTGAAGTCAGTATTTTACATAGTGCATGACTATTTGTAAATTTTTATTAGTTCAGTAATAAGGGGACAGAATTAATGGAAAGCAGAGAAACTCCAGAAGCAAACTGGGTGCTTCTTTTCTGCAAGACTGAGTTAAAGCCCATCCCTAAGTACTGTCTGAAGTTCTTAGGGCTAAATAAGGAGAGATATTCCAAGCTACGGAATGGGCCTCCAACGAAAAACCACATGAGAGGTGCATGGCACAGCATGGAAAGGATATAAAGAGAGATTGGATACCAGAAGAGACAAGGGGGATGTGCTGATACAGGTGTTCAAAATCACGTGAAAGAGTCAGCATGAAGATGAAGGGCAAAGGGAAAGAAGAAACTGTAGAGACTCTAGGCGTGAGTTACCCTGTGGATTTGTGAAGGTACTTTTTTGCAAAGATTTTATATCCACTTAAATGATTACTACAACAGCTGATAGGTATTTTATGTAGGTAGTGAAATCTTCATGGGATAAGTGGACAAAGGTAAGAATAAATAACAAACTGCAGAATAGCTAAGTTATTAAAAGTATTTGGGTGAAGACCAGATGTGCTAAAGTCTCCTTCCTCTACCAGGCAGATATAATGTACTGCATATTTTTATATTTTAATGCAGTACCACATAGCAAAAATAACTATCTACACATAAGACCATGCATACACACACAAGGGATGATTTTACAGATTTTTAATACAACCAATATATATTTTTCTGCTTCACAGTTGTCTGAAACATTTCCAGGTTATTTCAGGATATTTGTATGAAAGAGATATATCAGTCTGGTATTATGATAAGGCATCTGAATACAATTAACACATTTCAACATCCCATTATGATCAGTGGCTTGAATCCCTTCTTTGTATAATTTTTGCTTTACCTATTACAACCTCTAATGAAAGAAATGATCATTTAAAACAAAAATATGCAACCACAAAAAATCCCCTTTGAAAATTACCCATCCACAGGAATTCTCTTTTATTGAACAGCAATTGTCTTACATTCAAATTACAGATACCTTAAATGCATAAATCTTTTAATGATGCTAAATTAAAAATAAAACAGTGTCCTCTGAAAATTGCAGGTCTTCCTTGAATGAATACTACTTTGGCATTGCTTTGTTATTGGCAGTATGTCCAGTTTTATAAGGGATATTTTATACTTTACTCATCAACTTGATAAAGCTCCTTTTATAAATAGGGCATTGACATATTTATTTTAAAAGTGTGTTTTTTTATTTTTAGTGAATGTCAGAATTATATTATGGGCTTCAGATTTTCTGTTGTATATGCTTTAGAAGTATAAAGGATTTTCTTCAGTACAGTATTCAGAATAGATTTTCTTCTGCTGTGAATGTTAAGGGGCCTTACTTACATTTCCTTTTAATTCATGCTTCAGGTAATGTTTTATAGTACAAACAAGAAAAAAAATCTTTACTTACAAACCTACTGTCTCTTAAGAATCACATTAATTCCATTGTATAATGAAACTCTGGTATTTTCTAAACTGACCTTTTAGTTATGACTCAGTATCAAACAAAAGTCATGTCT
>NC_056744.1:1736386184-1736388684 GCF_019279795.1 Protopterus annectens
AGCTGGAATTAAGGAGGTCTTAGGATTTACTACTCCAGTCTAAGCCATGCATCCATTACATTGCAAGATTTTTAATTTGTCACTCTACTATTGCATTTATAAGATGAGGGGCTAGATGTACATTTTGCATTGTACACGACTCTTGTAATCTTTCAGTTAAATGAACTCTGTTAACGTTAACCATGCTACCAGCTGAAACAATAAACTCCCTTCTAAATAAAAGTACCAATTTAAATATCACCGGTACAAGAGAGTATGGTAATTAGTTATTGGACTTGGGATTATGTGATCTTGAAGGTTATGACATTATTTCATATTCTACTAGGAATAAAAATATATATAATCAGTTAGTAGTTACAAATGTGTTAAGAAAAATACTAGGAGAGGTATTATTTTGCCTATAGAAGGAATGCAAATATTATTTTTCTGGCTTTTCCCGGTTAGGGATTGCCACAGTGGAACTCCAGTCCGCTAATGATTGGCTGTAGATTTTTACGGTGCCGAAGTGCCAGCCCGACACCCAACCTTCAAGGAAGGCACGCCCATTCATGCATGTCTTTCGAACGCCACTCGACCACGGGGAGGACATGCAGACTCCAGACAGAAGGCACTCTAGCTGAGAATCGAACGGGAGAACCTCTTGCTGTGAGGTGACAATGCTACTGCTGCACCGCGGCTAATATTGTTGATATGACCAAAATAATGCTTAAATATCAATAACAGCATTTTTGGTGCTTTAAGTAAGGAACATGTTTATTTATGAGGGCTTTAGTTTAATTAGATGATAAGATTATTGCTAGTAGGGGTCAATTTAAATGTAAGACTTGTGGAATGGTACACATAACACAATGTGCATATAGATAAGTCTGACAGGGAGTTGCAATGGTGTATTTACAAATTCATTAGCTGTATTAAGAAATTTCATAAAAAACAATACACTGGAAAATGTAATACAGACTGTATACTTTTAAAAATACTTTTATTTTTTTAGTTTTGGACGGTATCTAAGAATATCAGGAGTTGTAAACGGAATGATCTTCCAGAAGTTAGGTAATCGTGATGTGGGCTTCTTTATATTTATTACAAATGCAAGCTGACAATTTAGGATGATGTTAGATTATTTACATCACCTTCCATTTTAGAGTATTTGCTGGAATAGTTTGTGATTTTTGAATATTTCTGATGAAGTTTGTGTGTAATGTAGACAAAAGCATGTTTTAATCTATCCTGCGTGAATTTTTTTTCCAGTGCTCTGTGCTTTATTGAATGTTCTAGTGTTTTCTCCACATCCAGTCTTCCTTGTTCATTATGCGTATTAATGCTCAGAGTACCTGAGCTTTATTCAGGCTAGATATTATGAATCACTTCTCAGTACCATTCAACTGGTAAAGCTGCTTAAGGTTGTAATTTATTTTTATTTTTCATAATTATATTTTATATATTTATTCCAATTTTGCTAAATGCAGCTTATATTTGTATTAAAATATAAATTGTACTGAGCTAGACAATGTAGTTGTTATTGATTTTTGTGCATAAAGTGTTGAGGTTTTGTTTTCATTTTTATACATTCTTTGAATGGCTTTGATTTACAATAATTGTTACACCACTGGAATGTTGAGATATGTTTTCAGCAATTTATAATTCAATAACAAGTGTGCTATAACAGGGGTGGGGCTTGAAATATTTAAATGTTCAGGACCTAAACAGGTATGATTTTACAGAAAGATTGAGAGTAGCAAGGCTTAGACTGTCTTCAGTGGATATACTTTTCCAACAGTGTGTGCTGTTCTATAATATACTCTCTCTGTATATCACAGAGAGAAAGAAGGTTACAGTACTATGATGTGGGTGGAATCTGTACAGGAAAGAATATGAGTTGTTGAAAATGTTTAGTAGTACAGTAAGTGGCTGTCAGATGTTAAGAAAAAGTAAATAAGTTCCACAAGCAAATATGTAGTGCATCTTTTGTGTCAGACATATAGTAATGTGCCACCATCATTTTTCTCTGCAGTCTTTGGGAACAACAAGGAGTGGAGGGGGGAATGGAAACTGTTCAAAAGGGTTCAAAACAGAGCCACAAGGAAGTTGCATGAGATGAATGGAAATGGATATAAATACAGAAAATGAGCTGGTCTTGTTCCAATAAAAATACCAGAATAAACGAGGGGAAGATCGTTATATCGGTGTCCGAGATAATTTTGAAAGAGTCACAATGATCAGTAAGTGTGAGGAAATAAAAGAAATGTCCCGTGGGGACCAGTTACTCTTTGAATTTGTTGAAGTATGTCTTCTTGCAGTGAATTTTAATCTAGCTTAATTGATTAGTTTACTGTCACATAGATAGGAGTACACACAGGCAGTGAAGAGTCCATGGTATAGGTAGAAAAATTATAATGTAAAATGACAAAAAACAGTGGAAGTAAAATGTTAAATGGACTTAAGCAAAAACTGGGTATGTTAATATCCTGCTATCAGGCAAGTAAAATAGGTTTCACACAAC